>NW_021703767.1:62764856-62882341 GCF_005190385.1 Monodon monoceros
TCATTTAGGGAGTTTTGAATCCTGTAGTGGAAACAAAAGCAGGAGGTGTTACAGGCTCTCCTTTCAAAGATCAATGAGCTTAAAATCATAAAATCCCAAGTAAAATTCAACTCTAAATCATGTGTGACATTCCATTACAATATTTCCTTATGTGGTGGATCAGCCTCTGACCAATTCCTATCATAATGGATTTCCTACCATCAGGTAGCTTATTAGGAGTTAATTAGTTCTAGAATACAGCTCTAGTTTCTAAATTTTATCTGGGAAACTAATTATTGTCATTTAGAATTTTAAAAAGTATCTAATCTCTCTTTCATACTACAGCATTTCAAGATTTTGAAGACTTTCTCATCCTCTCCCCCATTATAATTTCCAGGTTAAATAATCAATAGTTCTTTCAGTATTTTCTCATATGTCATGAATCTCAGACATTCTACCACCCTATTTACCTATATCAATGTGCGTTCTACATTTGTTAATGTATGGTTTAATTATGTAAAGAGAATTCAATATAATATTGATACTTCAGGTGTGGTCAGAGTAGCTGGAATAGAGCTATTCTCTTGCCTAAATTGCTCAATAAATTTTACTTCAAGCACTTCCATTTGGGGCGGTACAGAAAACCAGACACCGTGAGAGACCCCTCTACTGCAATACAACTAAATTCCAGAAAAATTACAAGGGTGTCTTTAAACATGTGAGCTGAATGTCCAGTTCAAAGTATAGAAAAATAGCATCAGAATAAACCCAAAGAAATAGAAAAAAAATTTAATATAGCAGGATAAATTAATAAAATAGGAAATAATGAAAAAATAAAGACATTCGACAAAGGCAAAATATATTCCTATGAAAACACTTAAAAATAGACAAAACTTTGCCAAAACTGATTAAGAAAAATAGAGAAAATAGACATGTAAAAAATTAAAATTACAGTAACAGAAGTATGCGAATACCTTTATGCCCATAAATTTGAAAATTTAAGAAGCTTGGACACATCCTATACAAATACAACATATCAAAGCTGATTCAAGAACTGGAGAGTTTGAAGAGTCCTCTAATCAATCACTAAAATACAGAGTGAGCAGCTAAAAATCTTCCCATGAAGAAATGATTTAGCTTAGTTTTATAGAAGGCTCTATCAAACTTTTATGAAATAGGTCATGCTAACCTAATAAATAAATTTTTTTCTAGTGAATTTACATATATTTTTCTAGTAAATAGAAAAAGAACACTTGCTGATTTCATGAGGCTAGGATAACACCGATACCCAAAGCAAGCAAGGATCATATTACAAAGGAAAAGTATAAACCAATCTCAATCATACCTTAGATTAGTTTTGTTTAGAACAAAACTTCTAAACAAAATACCAATAAAAAAATTCACAGAAGTATTTGAAAAAGAGAATACACTACAATCTAGTTGATTTCATCTCAGGCATCAGAAAGTAATATTTATAGACTTAATTCACTCTATTCCCAGATTTAAAAGACAACAAATATGCAATTATCTCAAAAAACACAGAAATAAACATTCTATAACAAAATTTTAGCAAGGTAGGAACTTGTTCAAAAATATCTACCCCCTTTATCCTCCCCCTGCAAAATGCCCAGTGGGCAACTGCATATGAAGAACAGAAGCTTATAAAAGAGAACAAAGCTGGAGATACTGCCTTGTATTCATCTGGGTGGAAGTGATTTTTGACTATACAAAAATGAATGTACTTAACTCTACCATATGCCCAACTTCACACTGATTTCAACATCAGTTAAAATCTCTAAATGTTACCCATACCTGGTATTTTTTAGCCTTTTCTCCTCTCCCTCCAAGATATTTATCCTAAACTTCTCCAACTTTTTTTTTTAACATCTTTATTGGAGTATAATTGCTTTACAATGTTGTGTTAGTTTCTGCTTTATAACAAAGTGAATCAGTTATACATATACATATGTTCTCATATCTCTTCCCTCTTGCGGTCTCCCTCCCTCCCACCCTCCCTATCCTACCCCTCCAGGCGGTCACAAAGCATCGAGCTGATCTCCCTGTGCTTATGCAGGCTGCTTCCCACTAGAAACAAAAGCCAGGAAAAGACACACCTTGAGGGCACTTTCTGATCTTCTCACTGTCACAAACCTCCCCTGAGACAAGGGAGAACAGAGTCTGGCTACTTGCTTGAAAGAAGAAATGGAGCATTAAGAACTGGGAGAAAAAACAAAACACCATCTCAGAAAACTAGCCACATTAAGAATTGGAGTTACGTACTTTAGGCAAAGAGGAGCAACTAAAAAGTTGTTTGATTTTTTTTCTTTTTTTTAACAAAGTGATAATGTTAAAGAAAGATTTTGGGGAAATTCACTCAAAGGAATGGAGGAGGTAGAAACCAGAGGTGAGGAGATAATCATATTATGATAAACAGATGGACGGAATATAAATCAGCATTTTCCAACTTTTTCCTTCCTTATGGGCAGTTTTGTCTCCAGTCGTTCACACTTTTGAAGCTTTTGTCAGATTATTAAAAATCATGGATGGAGTCAGTGTATCCCAATTCACTCACTGGGATGGTTGATTTTATATGTCAACTTGATTGGCCATGAGGTGCCCAGATTAGACATTATCTCTGGGTGTGTCTGTGAGGGTAATTCCAGATGAGATTAGCGTTTGAATCAGTGAATTCAGTAGGGTACATTACCCTATTCAACTTGGGTTGGCACCATCCAATCCATTGAGGGCCTGAATAGAATAAAAGGCAGAGGAAGTCTGTTTTTGCCTTACTGTTTGAGCTGGGACATCAAATATTCTTCTGCCCTCAGATGGGGATTTGAACCATTGATTGGCTCCCCTGGTTCCCAGGCTTTAGGATTGAACTACACCATCCTGGATCTCCAGTTTGCAGACCACAGATGGTGAGACTTCTCAGCCTCCATAATTATATGAGCCAATTCCTCATGATAGATGTAAGTAAACAGATACATATATCAACAAACAAACAAGTAAGTATTGGTTCTGTTTCTCTGGAGAACCCTGATGAGATACACTTGCCAATCCTATGGAAATGCAGTTAAGGTGATATTGATGAGGAAGGCATAGGCATTGATGGTAATGGGAATGTGAGCACTGCAGGGCAACAATGAGAAAATAATTTAAAAGAAACTTCTACAAATTAGAATATAGTAATACGTCTAGAGGGTCACACCTTAGTCTCTGCTTTTAAAAGAATATTTTCCATTTTCTGTAAAGTTCTTCCAACACTAATTTTATATGTATCAGAAACCTCCTCACCTACTACAAAGTCCAAATAATTATATTATCCTTTAATGATTTTTTTGGGAGGGGGTAAATGGTTGGTATTATTGTGAGAAAAAAGAATAAAGGCGATGCCTTGTGTAATTGCCTACAATTTTTAATGTCTTCCAAGTTGACATATGACAGCCTTGGAATGAGGTAACACATATAATGAAGGAAAACAAGCCATTTTCAAATTCCCCCATCTCTGGTGGTGGCATATTCATCCTCCAGATCGTCTCAGTTCAAAATCCTATTCTTGAATTATTTTCTTTCTTACGTGCACCATATTAAATCAGCAAGCTAATCCTTCTCAGTCTTCCCCATGTTTCACTGATTTGCTCATTCTTTCCATTTCCACAGCCCTTCCACATTTCTTAATTCACGTCTGGATTCCTGCAACCATTCCCTGGTTGGTTCTCCCTGGTGTCTCTCTCCATCCTACCCATGGATGACAGAGAGCCAGCTGGAATACATCGTTCAATTTGCTTTTCCAAAAACTGATCTATGGACTCAGATGCAAAGCTTTCTGGTAAATGGTTCATTCTTATGGATACAAAATCACCCCTGTCTTATTCCTCAAAGGAGTCCTTCCCTTTCATGACATGAAATCCAATATGCTTGATGCTCTTGACTTGTTAACTCACACATCTGTGCCTTCTTCCTTTATAACAGCACCTTCTCTACTTTCTGCCAATATGTTTTTATCTTCCTTCAAAACTCATCTCCAGCGAGACTTTCCTGACTCCTTCTGTGTCAGCTCTTACACTCCACATCCCCTGTGTGTGGGTATAAATATGCATATGCCCACACATACTATTATTCACATGTTACATTATGATTTCTCTCTAGTTGATTCACTCAGGTCTCCATAAAGCTTAAAACAATTTTTGTGAATGTTTTTATTAACGGTTTCATTCAATAAAATTCCAAAGCTGAGATGGACAGTTATTGTAATAGATGGAAGAGTCATGATTCAATATCATTTCAACAGAATTTTAAAAATGGTGAGGCCTTCCCTGGTGGCGCAGTGGTTGAGAGTCTGCCTGCCGATGCAGGGGACACGGGTTCGTGCCCCGGTCCGGGAAGATCCCACATGCCGCGGAGCGGCTGTGCCCGTGAGCCATGGCCGCTGAGCCTGCGCGTCAGGAGCCTGTGCTCTGCAACGGGAGAGGCCACAGCAGTGAGAGAGGCCCGCGTACCACACACACACACACACACACACACACACACACACATACACAAAATGGTGAGGTTTTCAAGAGGTGAAATTATGGAAACAGATGGAAGTACCGCACTTGGGAAGTAGTGGGAAGAGCACTAGTGTTATCACTAAACAGTGTGCAACCTTGGCAAGTCTATTTACTACTGAACAACTTTCTTTACCTGAAAAATAAAGATATTGGACCAAGTGGTCCCTAGTACTCTTTTTTCTCCCATCTTTTTTTTTTCTTTTCAATTGTATAGTTGATTTACAATGTTTTGGGTGTACAGCAAAGTGATTCATTACACATACACACACACACATATATATACATATATGTACACATACACACACGTACACATTCTTTTTTTTTTTTGCTGTACGCGGGCCTCTCACTATTGTGGCCTCTCCCGTTGCGGAGCACAGGCTCTGGACGCGCAGGCTCAGTGGCCATGGCTCACGGGCCCAGCCACTCTGCGGCATGTGGGATCCTCCCGGACCGGGTCACGAACCCGCGTCCCCTGCATCGGCAGGCGGACTCTCAACCACTGCGCCACCAGGGAAGCCCCATATATATTCTTTTCAGACACACTATTATATATAAAATAAACAACAAGGACCTACTATATAGCACAGGGAACTATATTCAATATCTTGTAATGACTTATAATGGGAAAGAACCTAGTACTCTTTTCAACTCTAATCTTCTATGTTAAAGGTAGCAGATGTGTCTTCAGTTATGGTTGGCACCAAATAAGAATCGCCACTCTAATCCCTGGGGTTGTGAATATGTTACCTTACATGGCAAAAGGGACTTGGAAAATATAATTAACATTACAAACAAATAGGCCTTGAAATAGGGTGATTATCCTGGATTACCAGGTTGGGTCCAATGTAGTGACATGAACCTTTAAAAGCAGAAAACAAGATCAGAGAGGTTGGAAGCATGAGAAGGACTCTACCTATCACTGCTGGCTTGAAGATGAAGAAGGCCACCTGGAGAGCATAGAAGGAAATGAATTCTCCCACAATCAGTGAACTTGGAAGAAGTCCATGAGCTCCAGATGAGAAACACAGCACAGCAGATACCTTGATTCTAGCCTAGTAAGACTCTGAGCAGAGAATGTAGCCATGCTGTGCTGAATTTCTTACCTACAGAACTGTGAGATAATAAATTTGTGTAGTTTTAAGCTGCTAGGTTTGTTATAGCAGTAATGGAAAAATAATGAACTCTCTAAGAACAGGGTAATGCATTTCTTGTTTTGCTTTATAAGCCATCTTGTAACCAACACAGAGTAACCTTGAAATGTCCAGAGGGCAGCTGGATGTAAAACACTAGAGCTGTAAGAGAGAACAAAGCTGGAGGTACTGACCTTAAGTCACCTAGACAAAGGAAGTTGTTGACTCTACAAAAATAGATGCACGTACTAAAACATCCAAGTGAAGCTAGGAGAATAGAAGTATTTATGCCTAAGTCTTTAACAATGTCCACATTTTAGTGATGAGAAAATAAAGGAGGCAGAATTAAGGAGACAGAGAAGAAATGGTCAGATATTAGGTTGACAGAAGAAAAGTATGTGTATATGTGTGTGTGTGTCACACATACACATACACACACACAAAGGTGGAGAATTATTAGTAAGAAGAGGTGGTTACACCAGATGGCCTCCATCATTTGAGTAAGGAGGAAGCTAAATCTGTTGAAAGTGGTGTTTATTGGGACACTGACAAGAAAGTTCTGCAGTAGTCTTTGCATGAAGGTTCCAGAACATCTATTAGGGATAACATAATGCTGCCTCACTGGCCATAGGGCCAGAATGATTTGTGGTGAGTCAGGAGTATAATAGTGTTTGCATCTTCTTCCAGGATGCACTGTGATTTAGAACCTGGAGAGCCATTGTGACACGGGATTGTGTTCCAAGCTTGGGAATTGGTACACTTTGTACAGCAGAAGATTAATGGAGGAACATTCAACCTAGAACAGTGGGTAGAACAGATTTTGGAGAGCTCTTATGACAAGAAAGAGCAGGCTGTGTGCCAGGTTGAAGTAATTGAGATCCCAACAGGAGGGGTGACAAGGCTTTGTCGTGCTGGAGAATAAAAGAGGTGACAAGCAGTCTGCCTTCCTGACTACAGCAATTTTCCGTATAGATCATCATATTCAATCTTGTCAACTTTAAAGCAGGTACTATTTATGCTCATTTTCTAGATACAGAAATAGAACTCAAAAGTTTATGTGGCTTATCCAAGATCCCATAACATGTCAGAAGCAGAACTTGGGTTTGCAGCTTTTGCATCTGCCCCTAAGTTCTGCAGGAGATTAAGTGTCTACAGAGACCAGAACCTCTGCTGGCCAAGCCTATGCCCTTTCAACATCATCACACCATCTTTCAAAACCATACTCTTAGTTATACCCAAGCTCCTTAATAAGCATTTTTATACACATTGATTATTTTATTCTCACGGCACACCTGTGGGGTTGAAGATTTTTATTCCCATTATATAAATAAGGAAACTGAGGCTTAGAGAATGTAAGAGACCTAATCAAATAACACGGCTAGTTAAGGAGAGTTAGCCTTCTTATACTAACTTTAACCTTACCATCAGCAAGGTTTTTTCTCTAAGTATCAGATACCTACATTCTTTGCATCCTTTCCTCTTAATTGTTTTAGCCTCTCTTCCTGCCCTGGTTCATGTACATCAAATTCTAGCACCCTGTGTCCATTTCCCACTTTGCTCAATTAGAGGCAAGGCAAGTGACCCAGCCATCGCTTGGTAAGAGTACCTGAGCTCAAAAGCTACTATGCCTTCTTAGAGATCATCTTCTTTGGAACGGGATGCGGGATTTGGGTAGGTCCTTTCTTGCACTATTGCAAATCATATGGAATTGATGCAGTACAATATAGGATACTCTCAGGAGACTGACAGCTTCTGTAAAAAAGCTCGCTAAGTTAATTTGTGTGTGAAATGGTAGAACATGAACCAGTTAGATAAAGAAAAGAAATAATAGATGTCTTAGGGAAGAGAAGAAAATGGAATAGGGAAATGCAGAGAAAACAACAGCAACAAAAAATTCAGAGGAAAAGATGGGACCATGTCACAAGGAAATAAGTTCTATGAAAACTGCTAAATAACAACAATAGCAACAACAACCCCTGAAAAATGCAGGCTAAAAAGAATGTGCTGTGTCTCCCTCTTTCTTCTACTCCCCCAGTTCACTTTTCAGAGAATCTTCTAGATGAACTGCAACTAAAAGGTAAATAAACTAAGATTTGTTTTTTCTACCTGACCTTAGGATACTTCTTTATTCCCAAATTTCCACCCAGCTGGGAACTATGTGTATTTATTATTTATTTTATCCTTTTCCCTGATCTATCTCACTCTCTCCTTTAGGAATCAGATGAAATGAGAATATGGGAGGAGGAGACCTATTGAAGGTTGGTTGGCACCTTTAGTCACTATATTAATGAGGCCAGGAGATGCCACAGCACAGCCTGGGGAATAAAATTCCTCAGTAATGACCACGACAACACTGGCCATTTCTAGACTTTGAAAAATACAGTGAATCAGAGGCAACATCTAACACTCCATTGGATTTCAGTAACTTTAATTTAGACGATGAGCAAATAATTTTATGCATTCCTCTTTGTATCTAGGCAGTGACCGGCTTTAAAATAGTAGTAACTCTTCCCTCATATACACTTGAAGATAATTTGTTTTCCTGGAAATCTCAGGGCCCCTGTAGAAAACAGGATTTTGTACCTTCTGTAGTAGGAGACTCAATTGTGAGATGGAGGCTCCCTCTACTGGACATACTGTTAGTTGCCGGTGTGAGTTCTAACCCGCTTTGAGTTGCTAATTCCTTGTGACTAGTGTCTGATTATGGCTAATGAAGTAAGCACCAAGGATAATATATAATTAACATGTACACACACCACTGTTCGCTGAAAGTCTAGAATCAACAATCTATTATGAATAATTTAGCATTTATTTTCTACTGTCTTTGTGCTTGTTCACTGTAGATATCTAGGATTTTTTTCCTTCCTATTTCTGTAACTAGGCTGTCAAATTTAAGGATGGGGTTTTCATGTCATACTGACCTCAGTGCAAATGACAATTTTCCACTTACTGGATTGGAAGCATGAGTTTTCTATTTACTATTTGTATTACTTGGGTAAGTTTATTAACTTCTCAGAGCCTTGGTTTCTTAACATTGGGAAATAAAGTAACAGGCTTCCCTAGGCTTGTGAGAATTAAAAAGAAAATATATGTCAGTACATATATAACTTTTCCTCACACGGTAGAAAATTATTCTCGAAGTAGTTAATACATGTTAGTTTCATTTTCATTCCCTAACCTCCTCATAAGGCCAGGTCAATGGATTTAACTAGAAACATGTGACTTGTAGTAGCTAAAACAGTAAGAGTTGAATTTGTCTTAATTTTGAAAAATTATACTGAAATGAACAAGTATCTATCTGCTATCTTTTCTGATCAGGCAATATGTTAGAGGCAGAGGCTATAAAAAGGACTGAAACAATATTGCAGGGTCCTTCTCTCATTTCCCCCCAGATTACATAGAGAAGAGAAAGCTCTGTTTCCTGCCTCTGTCTTGCTTCCTGCTCTGAGACATCCCTGGTACTACTCATTGTAACTGCTCAACAGATGCTGATTGCACTAATCTTTAGCCATCTATCTTGGACTCAAACTTCCCCTTTGTGTACTTCCTGTCCAGGACAGCCTGCCATTCAACACATACTTATCTTTCTCCTCCAAATCTCTTTTTTTCACTCCCTTCTCTCAACCCTTTGAAGAGGCTGTGATGGTGCTACTTTCTCACTTTGTACCTTTCACGATGGGAGTTCAATAGCTCCTCTATTGTTAATCCACATATTCTATTGTTAATGTTTCTCCCTTCTGGAGTATCTTATTACACAACAAAGACCACTACCTAGCAACACAGAGAAATAAATATGTGAGACTCAGACTCACTTGAACCTAGAGAACACAGCTCATGCTCTTAACCTGCCTTGAACCAATAGCACCAAACACACTATCCCCGTAAGAAAGAAATAAGAAACCTCCGGATTAGTGTGTTCCCACTGGAACTCTGGAGTTTGTAATATCTGGAGCAATCAAAAGTATGGTATGCAAGTCTGAGGCACATTTCATTCCTAGAAGCTTTAAGGTATAACATAAACTGCACTTTAGGAAAGCACATGGGTCAAGGTGCTGTAAACACAAAACAGCCAACGAAAATTCAATAAAAAATAAAATGCAGACTGTCTCACATCAGAATAACTCTCTATCCATAATAGCCTTTAACAAATCAAATAGGTTTCTGCTATGGACTGAATGTTTGTATCCCCCCAAGATTCATGTACTTTTGACCCTTAAACAACAGAATTCATGTGCCATTGACCCTTGAATTGGGTGGGTTCACTTTTACGTGGACTTTGATAGTAAAATAAATACTACAGTAATAAACAATTTGCAGTTGGTTGATTTCATGATTGCAGAATAACAGATATGGAGGGCTGACTATAAGTTATATGCAGATTTTCAACTGTGCCAGAGGGTCAGTACCCCTAATCCCTGCATTGTTGAAGGGTCAAGTTTTATTGAAATCCTAACCCCCAATGTGATGGCATTAGGAGGTGAGGTCTTCAGGAGGTGAGTAGATCATGAGGGTGGAACTCTCATGAATGGGATCAGTGCCCTTATAAAAGAGATCCCAGAGAGGTCACTTTTCCCTTTCAACATGTAAGGACACAGCAAGAAGATCGCCTTATGAGGCAGGAACTGAGCTCTCACCAGACACTGATTTTGCCAGCACCTTGATCTTGGACTTCCCAGCCTCGAGAACTGTGAGAAATAAATGTTTGTTGTTTAAGCCACCCAGTCTATGATATTTTGTTACAGCAGCTTGAATGGACTACGACAGTTTCTTTTCCTAGAGTTTCAAACATGATAATATGAATCACAACTCTCCAGGGGAGGGCAAAGTATATAATAGTTATTAATTTAATAAATCCCAGAGCCATTTTTATTTTACAGTTCATCTCACTTGAGCTGAATTTTCTTCCTTGAAAACATAAATCTCTCTAGCAATTATATCTTAAATGCTGTCTTGCAGATTGGACCATAAGCTCCATGAAAGCAAGGATGGCGTTAGCTTTGATCTCTGAGGCATCCCTAGTACTTATTACAATGCCTAATACACAGCAGGCACTTAATCCATGTGTTGAATTCAACTGAACTAAACTGAGCATTTTTCCTTAAAATATTTTTTTAAACCAGGTGCACTTGAGAGATTGTGTAAAAACAAGATTCTGAAACAAATCACTAGAAACCCCTAAGGCTTCAAGAATATTTGAATCTATAAAAGTTAGTAAGGTTTGGTTTAAAAACGGCAGCATGGGGGACAGAGTATGGTGCGGGGCAGGGGAGAATTCACTATTGTAATGATTTTCTGCCATTCCCTCCCTATGGTCTCTTTCTCTCCTTGAAGTTCTTTGAGTTTGTATATTTGTTTTTCTTAGTCACATGTAATAACTAAAAGAGAACAACTGAGTCAGAGATTCTCTGCCACGGTTAGAATTTCAGCACAGACATGCTTTATATATGGATCCCAATGAAGAGGAAAACGATTCAAACCCACAGTCACTCTTAATATCCATCTAAGTCTTCACCTAGCTGTACGTCCACAGATTGACTATGTGTCGAGGCTGATGTATCTACCTAGTAACCTTGCTTGGCTGGAAACTATTATATTTTCTGACATTTTATCACTGCACAAAAGTCACAAAGTATCTTCCTAACTTTCTCTTCACCCTAACAAGGATAAGATTTAGGACTAGGAGAATCAGGGAAGGGGGCCAGGCACCCCACAAGAATATCTGCCATGAGAAATTGTGAATTAATTAAAGATCTGGGCAGGATGAGGGGCGCTGCTGACATAGAAAGGCAAGAGTCTAAAGCTAGTCTAAGAGGCATGCTAAGTCCCAAGGTTAGTACTAACAAGGCAGGATGAAGTACTCTCCACATAGCAATGAATTTGAAAAGATCTGTTCTAAGCTGGGACACAGAGAACCGAATTAAGAGGATGGCATCCCCAATCCATTTTGACTCACACTGATATTCTATTGGTCTTTCCACTGACATGCTACCTTTCCTTCTCTGGGTTTTGGCCTCCCAGTGTCATATGGATACAACCTCTATATTCCATGCGACTCTTTTCTCTCCTCCTCTCCCCTCCTCTGCCTTTCTCTCCCCCTGCTTTCTTCCCCTGCTCATTCACGCATTCCCACTCTCCCTCCCCCAGCTCGTGTCTATGTCTCTTGTGTGACTATGTCTGTGTGTGCCTGTTGTGGGAGAGGCCTTTGTTCTCAATTTTCCCAGTATGCTCTCCCTCATGCAGCAATCATTGTCAGAAATACCATGCCAATATCATCCTCAGGCTGACAGAGGTACATGCCAGCACTTTCTTTAACAGACATTCAAGTGGATAGAATAGCCATGAATAAAAAAATATAATCAGAATTCTTAGAGAACAACCTCTACTAATTAGAAAAAGAAAGGTATGAACCTACAAGAGAGGTACTGTTATTAGTTGGTCCATTAACTATGAAAAATTCCATCAGCATCATAGCTGAATATTATGAAAAGGAAGAAGGAAAATGGTAGAGTTGCACAAAGGAGAGAACCATTCTCCCTTTATTCTCTATCATTAGTCATTGTTATTTACTCTCCAAATTACACAGTGCTTCTAGCCATCTACCTGCCATGGAAATCTTCAATTATCCAAAGAGTTCTGACCATTGAAACTCATGTAGTTCACGTGGTTGCTGATGGAGGTGGATATTAAAAGGGGTTTTACCTGTAACCTACAGCTAAGCCCCTGGATCCCAGTGGCCATGTCACATAACATCTGAAAGTGTGAATCTGGAGCTCAGAAGGGAGCTGAAGAAAGAAAGTGCAGTGCCTTGGCTTACATGTGGTCTCTAAAACAAGAAAAGCAGGTGAGATGACCTGGTAAGACAATATAATAAAGAAAGAGGATTCTAAATTGAGATCTGAGGCAGTCCAACATTTAGACGTTGGGAGGATTCAAAGGTACCCGCAAAGGAAAATGAGAAACAGTCAGAAAGATGGGAATAATATCATGAGGACTGGGGTCATAGAAGTCAAGTGAAAACAATGTTGCAAGAGGAAAGGCAAAAGCAAATGTGCTGAAAGCTGCTTAGATGTAAAATAAGATGAGGGTGGCAAAGTGTTTCTTGAATTTGGCAACAAGTTGGTCACTGGAGAATTTAGCAACATGTTGGTCACTGGAGAATTTAGCAAGAAACATCAATGGAACTGTGGTGGGTATACGCCAAGTTGGAGAGGGACAATTAATGGAAGGAAGGGAGAAAATTATTCATAATTCAAATTTAAAATAATAAACAAAGAACACTGATGGTCATGAATGGGGAGCGAGAGAGGGGGGGACAGCATGGGCTTTTTGTGAAAGACAAGAAGGAAGTAAGACTGTAGCTTGAGGGCATGGCATCATAGTCTCAAGGGTTTGTGTTGGCTTGCCACGTGTGTTAGAGTTTATTTAAATGCTGATGGCGAGGGTATAGTAAAAAGAGAATAAGTGAAGATTTGGGAGATTCTATGTGTGCTCGTATGAGTGAGTGAGTGAGTGAGTGAGTGAGTGAGTGAGTGAGTGAGCGTGTGTGTGTGTGTGTGCGTGTGTGTTGTTCCATAACTGATGGAATAGTGTCTCTCAGAAAGGGGGGGAGATTAAGACTCAGAAAATTTGAAGAGCTACACCGTTGGAAGGAGGAGGGATGCTTTCTCCATAGTAACTAGAGAGGAGAGAAATAAAATTATAAGTAAAGGCAGATTTGTAGTTTAGATAATGGGAAGCAGACAAGGAGAACTGTGCCATTTGCTAGCTGGTGTCTTCCCTGTGGAGAAAGCTGTTGTTATGCCACTGTATTTTCCCATAAAAGCACATGCCAATGCCTCCAATATAGGTAACGATGCCATATGAATAAGCAAAATAAATGCATTGGAAATTGTAGGTGGCTGATATGTGAGTAATTTTCAGAATTTTGGTTTGTGTATGTTATCAAAAGATATAGCACTAAAAAAGGAAATACAATAAATGTTAAGCAATATTTAGCAGCTACCTTGCAATACAGTGTTCTGAGCTTTTCGGAATATTTATCTTTGAGCCCAGTCTATCCCGGAACAGTTTCCCAGCACTATGTCAGCGTCTCTTTTGGAGGTATTGTCAAGTGCTATTCTAGTATTGTCAAGTGCTGTTCTAGTAAGTGCCAGTTAACCACACTGTCTTTTGGTTTAAGCAAGTAACAACACACAGTGTGTGGGCGCATACATTTTTTTAATCATTTGCTGATATGTCACCAAACATTTAAATGCCATCAGCATTTAAATAAACTCTAACACACATTGCAAGCCAACACAAACCCTTGAGACTATGATGCCATGCCCTCAAGCTACAGTCTTACTTTTCATGTCTTTCACAAAAAGTCCATGCTGTCCCCCACTCTCTCACTCCCCATTCATGACCATCAGTGTTCTTTGTTTATTATTTTAAATTTGAATTATGAATAATTTTCTCCCTTCCTTCCATTATTTATCCCTCTCCAACTTGGCGTATACCCACCACAGTTCCACTGATGTGTTTCTTGCTAAATTCACCAGTGACCAAAATTTCAGTACTAGGAAAATGTAATCATAATGTAATAATTTCTGCTTATAGAGCATATTCATGGATGGACAAAATACCTATGTTTTTCAGATTTGCTCAATTTTTTTTTTAAACTTGTGATTACCATCAATTTACTCAAAAAGAACAAAGTCATGTTACTGCTTATAACGCTTATAAGGAAGCAGTTAGTCATGTTAATGTTTTTTACATTTTTATGTTTGATGATATCATCTCTTTGTATTTATCAGAGGACCAAGGTATTTTTCAAAATATACAATATTTTTATAAATAATATTTCATAATGCAAAAATTGTAGTATCATTGAAGATTCAACTTGGAGTGTTGCTTAATGTCTAGAATTCTATTTAAAGTTGAACATTAAGGAACAGGAGAACTACCAGGTCTCAGGTTTACAGGTAATTCTGACGAAGGCGGTAAGAGCGATGATGCTGGAGTTGTACTGCTAGTGATGCTTAGATGTATGATACAAACTCAGGGTAAACACTTTCCAAAACACTCTCATAAAAATGTCCAGTGGACTGAAGGACACTCTTCTTTCAAATCTTATCCACAATCTCCATGCAAAAGAGACAGACGAGCAAGCTGAAGGCCCTCCCTGTGCTCTGTAGATTTATAGATAATAAAAATATTTCCATGCTGGTGAAAAAGTACTATTGCTGGCCCAACCAATAAAGAAGCATATTTTTTCTAGATCACAAAAATATCTCTTAAAAGAAAGATGCTTTGGCCTTTGATTTAATACATCGTTCTCTAGGAAGGTTACCCTATATACCACCAAGGCTATCCTACAGTTGGTCTTTCTTTTCTTTTCTTTTTTTTTTTTTTTGCGGTACATGGGCCTCTCACTGTTGTGGCCTCTCCCGTTGCGGAGCACAGGCTCCGGACGCGCAGGCTCAGCGGCCATGGCTCACGGGCCCAGCCGCTCCGTGGCATGTGGGATCTTCCCGGACCGGGGCACGAACCCGTGTCCCCTGCATCGGCAGGCAGACTCTCAACCACTGCGCCACCAGGGAAGCCCCAGTTGTTCTTCCTTTACTCCACAAATAAGGGGAATAAGTGAGTGGCCAGAAAGTCAGCTGATAAGAGAAATACTTCCAGGAAGGAAAAATAATAGGTCAAAAGTTAGAGTCAGTTCTGAGGCAAAGAGTGTCACTGTCTATACCTACAGAGACGTAGATTCAGAGTCTAGACACTGTTACGTTAGATGATGAAAATGAGAATAATAAATTATCTGCAAAAATGCAATTAAAACATTTACATATCATTCATACTGGAACCATTAGAATTTTAGTGTCCACTGATAAAAGAATGGGTAAATAGCTTGTGGAATATTCACTCAATGGAATATTATAAACTGATGAGAAATAAACATAATGCTGAGTAAAGAGAAAGTTCCAGAAAACTACATATATTTAATATTATGTTATGAAGCTTAAAAGCAAGTAAAACAAAGTAATTTATTATTTCAGTATATATATTCTAAATATATGTTCAGTATATAGTCAATATATATTTATACATATTCAAATATATATTATAAATATATATATAAACATAGATATTTTATCAAAAAGCAAATCAACAATACATACAAAATTCATTGTATTTTTACAATAGGTAAAATAGGTAAGCTTGGTGGTTACATTTAAGGAGAGAAAAAGGGGTGAAGCAGGAAAGGAGCATATAGGTAGAAGCAAATGTGGGCAATATCTCAGTCCTTAGTTTGGCTATTCGTTACAAATTTTACTTTGTAATTTATATTTTTGTGTGTGTATGTAATAAATATATGAGTATAAACATAAATATGTATATATCCATGAATTTGAATTATTAAACACAAAGTAAAGCAAAATAATAGTAAAATCTCAGTTAATAGATGTTATTTCCCCCAAATATGAAAACACAGTATGTTTATGACACTACAGTTACAATTCTCCATAACTGAAGACTAATTTTATAGGAAGCAATCAATAAGCACATTGCATTTGGAAGGTAGCATTTATGCCCCAATTTGCATTTTATTTCATTCAGTTGACATCTTTTCCTAAATGTCTGTAGTATCCAGTATGCAACATTTAGTACTATGTACCAATATCAAAGAAATACACATTTCATTGGTTTTTCTGAATAATGATCAGGCAATTTTGATGTTGACACAGAAGAGTCCTATCTATTATAAACTATTTATGTAGCAATATTGCATACTCCAGATTAAGTCAATCTGAGTCATTTTGAGACTGTTGACTATCTTTACTGTTTTCTGAAACCCATAGCATTTTGGTTCCTCACAAGGAAAGAGTTATACTAGTGTAGAATACATCCCAATAATCTAAATTAAGACTTAAGATAAACTGGGATCCTGCTGCTACGTTGTGTCTCACAAATTCCAGCAAGTCTGATTATACCAAAGGATGTCAACCAAATGTGCATTTTTCAATGTTTCTTCACCTCCACCATGAAAAAGACTCTATCTCTCTCAACTTTTATGAATTGTTGCCGAAATTCTGCTGGGAGAGTCATGATAATTACCACTGCTTCTACAGAGTTACAAATCTACTACATCGATTTTAGCCAAAAGATACACGTATCAAAAAATGACTTCTCTTCTATGTAAAGTCCCGACCTAATTATCTATAGGAAGACTAGGATTCTCTAGGTGCGGTGTTAGGCACTAGAGAAACTGCCTCAGCTCTTTCAGGCTTCTGGTGAAGTAGATGTTAAAAACTGGGCGGGGGGTGGGAGGTCCCACCTCTTTGAAATATTTTATACCTACCTTTTCAGTGAAATGTACATACCCACATGCACCAAATCAGTTTTCACTTTCAGGGGCTTATGTACTCCTGAAGTCCATTCATAGACTAGGATTTGTGGGCTGGTATTGTTGTGGATTGTATGCCCGATGCTTGCATTTTCTTTGGGTCAACATGAGTAATGAGAATGAGATTTAGATTGTTTATCATCACCTGCGTGAATTACTACCACAATCTCCTATCTGGTCTCTCTGCTGGCAGTCTGATCAACCTCTGTCTTCTACACTGCTACAGTAATGATCTCTTGAAAGTGAAGATTTAATCATTTAACATACGCATACACCCACCACTTCCCACTAAAAAAAAAATTTTTAAGCTCTTTATCACTATTAGGAAAAAACCCACAAAATTCCTTTGTAAAGCATCCAAGACGCTTGATCTAGCTCTCTACCTTTTGAGATTCATCTTTTACTATGCCCATCAGACTCTACATCCTATACACTTTGCCTTGCAATCTCATACTGAGCCATTGCACAACTGTTCCCTCTGTCTGGAATACCAACCCATGGCTTTATCCTCATGGTCAGAATTATTATTTATCTATTTTTTCTAAGATCCAGAGTGCATTTCTCCTCTTTCAGGAAGCCTTCTCTAGCCCTCCCACTGTGTGTCAGATGCTCTTCCATTTTGCTCCTATAATAACCTGTGCAATCTCCTATTATAGCATTTAACAAACTGCCCTAGAGCAGGCAGTCTCCTTCTCCAGGTTGTGAGGTTCTTAATAGTATGGACTGGGTTTTTGTTACTTTATCCACAGCGATTGCAAAGGAATGCTAGACACAGTAGAAAAAAACAATGTTTGTGTGGAATGAATAAGTGAAAAAAGTAGCTGTCAGGAACAATGTAGTTTAGAGGAAGAAAAACTGAACAGGGTGTCTGAAGACTTTCTGGTCTGGGATCTACGACTAATTCACTGCAAACTCTTGAGAAAGTAATTTTCTTTCTGAGTTTTCTTTTTCTTTATGGAAAAAAGAGGTGGGTGGACTAGATGCTCTCAAAAGTCCCTTTCAACTCTAAATTTAAATTTTTATAAAGCTTTCTGTTTAGTTTCTCCATCTATCCAAAACGTACATTATTGGTATGTTTTATGATTTGAAGAGAGGAGGAAGACGAAAAAGTTTGAATCACATGCACTCAACCAGGAGACACCCAGTAACGTCCTCTGATAACACTGGTGATTAAGCTTTCTTTTCAGGTACTTTTTTCTGATGTAAAGCAAAAATAAAAATAAGTTTTCATGGTACTATTCTCTGTCATTTTTAAGTTAGAAGGAGGCAAGCAGATGACAGAAATGTAGCTAACCAGTTTACATTCCTTAATTCTTTTCTAAACAATTATTTACGTCCCTAAAATGGTATTTCAAACAGAAAATAAAATAGAAAAGGCATATTCCCAGCATAAAGCTTAGAAATGAGGACAAGGGCCTTGTCTGTTTTGCTAACCACCAGTTTCCCTGGTGCCAGACACATATTGGTTGCTCAGTAAATATTTCTTGAATGACAAGTATCTCACCACATTTCTATTTAAATGCATCAAGGAGACCACAGTTCAGGTAAGATTAGAAATGCAGAAGAATTTTATTAATTTGATATCTAATATTGCAAAATGTGTGTCTGAATATGGGCTGGATGGAGTGTTTATAAAGAAAGGGTTTGCTAAGCTTAACTGGCTGTTCTTGTTAAGTGTCAGAATATGGGTTTAAAAACAATCAAGGGAAAAAAAAATTCCAAGTGTTATTTTTAAAAGTACCTATTTACGGGCTTCCCTGGTGGCACAGTGGTTGAGAGTCCGCCTGCCGATGCAGGGGACACGGGTTTGTGCCCCGGTCCGGGAAGATCCCACATGCCGCGGAGTGGCTGGGTCCGTGAGCCATGGCCGCTGAGCCTGCGCGTCCGGAGCCTGTGCTCCGCAACGGGAGAGGCCACAGCAGTGGGAGGCCCGCGTACCGAAAAAAAAAAGAAAAAAAAAAAAAAGTACCTATTTACTTATAAATGATCACTGTATAACTTTATTTGATTTTAACCTGTTCACTGGAGCAATTGCCCTAAAGAATTGTCTTAGAGTACTCTGTAAGACCTATGACTGTGTAAGATGCTAGTATATTTTTCTTTCAGCAAGGTATCTAGCTGAAACTCGTGGTGTATTGATATATAAAGGAAAAAATTAAGTGTAAGTATTTTCTCTATAAGTGCATTTTCCCTAAAAATATATGTTCAAAATAGATATATGTTCAAATTACCAACAGAAATAGTTATGTACAGAGTGCTAAACGTTTAGATACTTGATAGAATATAAGGATGAATGAGTCGTAAGGATGAAAGAGGCTCCAAATATCACATATTCTAGGAAAATAAATGAGAACTATACTTGAAGGATAAAATATACCATATGCACCATATGTATGGCATGGCAAATATTACGCATTTTTTTTTCGGTATAGAGGGCTGGGTGAGGGGACTATAGGATCTTTCTTGGCATGGCATTCAGAGAAGTTACCATAAAAGAGGTAGGATGTGAACTTGTCCTTGAAAGATGGATATAGTTTGAAAAAGTGAAAGGTGAGGGGAAGGTATCTCTGGCAGAGAGAACTACATGGCAAAAGCCTAGAATCCAGCTAACAAAGAGCATGTGCGAGGGACCAGCTTCACTGACAAGTAAAATCACAGAGTAGGAGCTTCTGCAGCAAAGACCAGAGGCAGATTCTAGAACACACTGAAAACCACAGTAAGCTTATCGACTTTCCTTCAGTGATTGGTGAGCATCCTGTGAGAATGGACCACAGATGGAGAGACTGCCTCACAGTGCTGTTGTATAACCTACTCATGTATCAGGACAGAACTACAGTGGTAGGAGTGTGAGTGGAAGAAGGAGAAAAGGAAGAAAATTTAAGGAGTATCAAGGTAGCATAGAGATCTCTTTGGAAAACAGATGCTCGAAAGAAAGAGTAGTGAGAAATGAATCTATTACTGAGAAAATATGCTGTCACAGAGAGAAAACACAAGTCGGGAGGGAGAGTGGATTCACTAGGAAGATGATAAAGCTGTTTTGCTCATTTTTAAATGTTCATTTTCGAAGTACAAAGTACTGAATTTCAGGTAACAGAGGGTCAAGTCAAAAAGAAAAAAAAAGAAAAAAAAAGCCTGTTGGAGGTTGTGAGTTTGGGTCTAGGTCAGGAGGGGGAGGTCAGAGCTGGATATACCAGTTCTTCAGAGATTTCTGACAGTGTGTTTGTTATCACAGCCTCAGGACCAATTAATTACAGTGTAATATACGTATCTGTCTTGCTAGAAAAACAGCTCTAACTGGGGACCTATCTCCTCTTACATCTACTACCACATTTCTTCCCTTGCTCACCAGAATTCTGCATAAATTAGTTGGAAATGTTGTATGCCCAAATCAATGCATCGTAATTCAGCAGTCTGAATTAAGGTATAAGTGCACTTTTGAAAGTTAAAATTGTGAATGGCTTTTAGAAAAACAATTAGCAATTGACAGACGACTTTGATGTAAATAACTGAGACTCTGAATGCCCAGCTGCTCTTAATGACAGCCCAGTTACACCCAATGAGCCCAGGAAGAAAGTACCCAAGATGCCCTTTCCAAAGCAGCTGAGCGTCACATGCAAAGAGCTGGTTTCTGCCCCTGCTATTGTCCCTTCCGAGTCCTCGTGGAAAGAATGTGGCTCTTCTCCTCGGTGGAAGGGACCGACTTGGTTGCTTGGGGTCCCTCAGCTTTTTTTTCAGGGAAAATAGCTAGGCTTGATTTATTTGGGGGAGGGCAGGGAGGAATTGAGACCTGCTAAGGGTATGGGGGGAGAGGAACCCAAACTGGGCAATGAACTATCCACCCTGGGCCTCAGTTTCCCCCACCGGTCCCTGAGACGTAGCTCTGCTGGTCTTCAAGCTGACATCTAAGGTTGGCATCATGCATCCCATCTTCACCCACCTACCACCGAGCGCAGTTGGTGTTTTTGCCATCCCTACCATCCCTGTCTCTTGTTCACCTCTGACAACCAAGAGCCAGGATGATGGAAATTTTCATCTGGGGCTTGTCACTCCCCTGAAGTGTCCATGCAGGTGGGACCCTCAACTGTTCCTCAGAAGTCTGAGAGGGTCCTGTGGTCATGTCCTCTGCTAGCATCAGGGAAACGGGGGCACACTCAGAGAAAACTGGAGTGGGACGGGGTTAGGATAAAGGGTCTGGGGGTGGGGAGCTGAAGGATGAGGACTAGGGTCAGAGGTTGGCCACAGGCCTCAGGGCGGTTGCCACACCCTCCGGGGCCACCGCCAGGGTGCTGAGCTGCCGCTGCACGTCAGCCCAGGCTGCATATCCAGGGCCTTCCCACCCCTGTCAGTGTGCTCAGCATCCCGGCTGGGCCCTGGAAAATTATTTCTTTTCTTCACATTGAGTCTGGGGAGGCCAGGAGGGAACATCAAATGCTTATTTCCATCCTTAGATTTAGAAAGTACTAAATCAGTTTAATGCTGATTTCCTCCTAAAAAGCAGACAGGTGAATTAGAGAGACAAATGAAACATAGTTATGAGTCATTCACTTATCCTGTCCAGAGATTTTTATCACAGGCCTGCGATGTGCCTATTAGGAACTTAAACTTTTGTTGACTCCATTTATCTGGCAGGCTGGAAAATGCCAGTGATAAGTAGTATTCCTTGAGGAGCTCGGCATACCTTCTTCTCTCTTCCTTGATAATTCCAGAAATAACATGGAAGGGGTAATAATATCAACAATAATGAGTGTGCCTTGGGAAATCGCTAAACTTTAGAATTCACAAGAAAGCACATCTTCCTATCTTAAAATAGATGCTTGTAGCCCCCCCGGGTTGCTGTGCCCAAGCTCAAATAATCTCAGAATGTAACCACTTCTCTGACCAGCTGAGGGTGCAATTGTTCTGCTTCTGCAACTATATCCTACCTAATAATGCCTCTGGAAAAGAGCCACCAAGCCATCTGCAGAGAGGGGGCACACGGATAAAGAGGGGGCCAGGAAGCAGGAGAGAGCGGGCCTGGCAGATCTAAAACCTGTAACACAGAGCAGCCCCCAAACAACTTTGAGAAGCACGAAAAAAAATGACATTTCACACATAAAACTCAAAAGCTTTTTGTGTGATGAAGTATATTAGGTTTACAGAACAAACGGGGTAACTTTTCAATTTTGTCAGTGTATATGGGTAGGGTTAATAAACATTTATTTTCTGTAATTTTTAATACCTATCTAATTTCCACAAATGTGCATCAATTTTAAAAACAGACCTAGAAAGCTGACTTTGAGTTTCTCAGCCTCGTAATACATTGATGGGAGCTGTATTGGTTTTGTAATTAATTTCTCACCTTAGTTTAGGTACAGAATAACGTGAAATGAAAATTATGTTTTCTGGGAGTACATATTTTCTCTCACTTTGAATGCATATCCTGACCCTTCATAATTCATTAATATAAAGCTAAAACAGCAACTCTCTAGATCTCACCTAATAACTTAATAATATATCTAAAGTCTTTATTTGCTGGACTCCTTCCCCATAGGAGAGTCGAAGGTTATCTGCAGGATGTCAATATTTACCTTGTGCATATACTTAATTTCTTCCATTCTCAGACAGTCTGGAGCAATTGAGGCTGGATAAAAATCACCTCTGCTACTGAAAACTACATATTTTTGCAGTGCTGACAGTTCTTGATTGTTCTCTCGATACTTTTTGGAAGCCCATGATATACCTGTTGAGTCATGAAGTATACAGATACATAACTGAGCCATAGGCTTTCTTCCAGGAAGCTTACCTATTTAATCCACTTTAATCCTCCAGACAAGTCCTTTCAATAAGGTGGTCATGGATTCTAGGCCCTCTCTTTATTTAGGAAAGCAACACTGCCCAAGAAATTCCTTTAAGTCTCAAGGTTCGGGAGAGGTTAAGGTCCGTAAAGAGACCAATTCATCAAAATCATAGATGTGAGACCAGAAGGGAGATTATAGACAATTCAACTTATACTCTATTGCCAGAGTAATCTTGTTCAAGTATAGATTGATTCCTTTCATTTCCCTTCCCATTATACATAGCATAAACCCATTCTCCTTGGCCTAAAGGTGCCAGCCCTCCTTGAAATGGCACCAGCCAGCTCTTCCAGCCTTCTTCACATCCCTCCATCCCTGGTAGGTCCCTCTCTCCAGAATTCAACTGGAGTGAAGAGTGGCCAGGTTTAGTAAAAGCAGTTCATCTCCCCAACTCCACACATCATCTGTATCTTTGCTGACCCAACTAAACCCAGCTTTTGCAGTAAAGTTTCCCCTAACATCCTCTGGAGACTTTGTACTCTTTCTTAAAATGTATCACATAAAGCCTCCTTTATGACACTTAATTCTTTCTGCTCAAAATGTAGGTCTTTATGGACATATATTTTCTACCAGGCATAAGCTGATTGAAAGTAGACTCCACATGTGATGCATCCGTCTATCCTCTAAAACGTTTGTTACAATGCCCAGCACTCATAGGACCTCAATAAACGTTTACTGAATGAATTAACAAATGAATCAATTCAGTTTCTTCTAAACCAAAGTTACTTCCTTGAGAGATATCTGATAAATCTAATGGTGTTCAAGTTAATTCCTTTCTGTTCAAAATTAACTACAAGTTAACCATCTAAAAGCAGAGGAGTCAGCACTTATTGAAGAGAAGTTGCTTAATTCAATGCGTAATTGCCTGTATGTCTCTTTTGAAAGGAAAGGGTTAAAATATGAGAAAAAGACTGAGAAATCCCTTTATTAGAAACCCTCAGCTTTCTTGAAAAAAATTATGGAGAACTTTATGAAATATGGCTTGGTGCCCAGAAATCCTAACAGTACTTCAGGCCTCAATGATGGGAGCAGCAAAAAGGGCCTCCCTGAAATTGTCTTTCTCCAGGTCTTTTGCTTGATTTTAATAGTAAGACACGGAGACAGAACTCCAGGGAAGCAAAATAAAGCCTCTATAGCATTTAAGTCACATATCTGTGTGTATATATATATATATATATATATATATATATATCACTAATACTAATTACCTACAATATATATTTATGTTAAATATTTATAATGAAGATAAGAGGTTCAGCTATGCAGTAGGATTTGAGATTCAAAACACTCAAACTTCAAAAAAGCAAATTTTAAGTTGGCAATAGAATTGAGTTTTGAAGTTTTTTTTTTCAAGTCTCCCTTTAGTACTTTAAGAGAAATTGCATAATTATTTGCACTCGCCATCTACCCTCTTATTACCCAAATATATAGTTTTATGAGTTTCACTAAAAACTTCAAAATAGATGCATATGTGAGCACCCAAAAGCAAATAATCCATCCTGTTCGTTCAACAGTTATTTTGGACACTGTGATGGATAGAACAGATATGGAAGATAAGGCCTCACCCCTCCTCATTTAGATGGAAAAACAATTTTACTAAGGAAACAAATTAGTACACAATTATGCCAATAGATAATAAAAAAAAATAACTGCATTGGTCAACGTGTATTCAGGAAAGGGAGAGTTAGTGATGACTTCAAAGTTTTTAAGAAAACTGATTGGGATTTTACCTTAGTCAAGGTGGATCTGAGTAGATGAAGGTTGATTTAGGTAGGTTAAAAACAGATTTATAAAGTGTGGGCAACTAAACAAGGACAGGTTGAAAATGGCATATTCATTGGAGAGTAAGGAAATTGAAGTGACATAGAGCAAGCATTTATCGAGTATTTACAATGTGGCAGGCCTTGTACTAAAGCATCCAAGGGCTTGTTGTACTATGGTTAGTGGTACCTAAAATGTGGTGTCCCCAGGCCAGCAGCATCGGCAGGACCTGGAAACTTGCTACAAATGCAAATTCTTGGGTCACACCCCAGAACTACTTAATCAGAAGTAGGACTGAGGCCTAGGAATCTACATTTTAACAAGCCTCCCAGGGAATTCTGATGCTCCCTAAAGTTTCAGAACTGTTCTATTGGAGAAAAGGAAGGAACAACCCTGACCAGGTATGTGAGACCTAGAATTCCAAGCAGAACTGCATTAGATGGATTAGAAACAGGAAGTCACAGATTTTTACAAGACCAGTGGCAGCCAGAAAGTGGTGTTTGTTTTGTTCAGGTCACTCAAGAAATATTAGCCGAGGCTAAAAGTCTGAAAAGAATTATTATACTTGAACCCTCGTCCCCTGCATTGGCAGGAGAATTCTTAACCACTGCACCACCAGGGAAGTCCCATCGCCTATCATCTTTTTAAAGGGTCCTTGATTTTTTTACATTAAGTTCAGCTATTAAGATGAGAAGAAAGAACTGATATGCTGCCTGGATTTTTTGTTTTCATTTTAAAATTCAATATTGAAATAAACCCAAATCTCAGAGCTATTTATTGCAAATACAACTCTTCTCCTTAATACGCACACATACGTATGTATATATGTTTATAGGTATGGGTATATCCATTTTAAATGTGTATTTTCCATTTAAAAAGGCTCTGAGGAAGGATGAAGCTGTGCACTTGGCTCAGGTGCCAAGAGTCCTGGGGCTGGGAAGGGTACCCTTCTAGAGGCATGAAGGATGAGCTGGTTGTTGGTTACTTCAGGTAGGAAGGCAAAGCAAGTTTGAGATAGCACTAGGCAAAGCCTGAAATGCAATGACAAGTAAGATTTTAGGTAGTTAAGTATTCTTTTTGAAAGTTAAGTATTTTAAAAAGAATTTTAAAAAGCTAAAAGCTGAACGTTATAAGAATCAGGTTCAACCAAAGGCATCAACAGAACAACTGGTAGTTCCAGGTACACTGTCATCTTTAATACTTGATGAACCTTCTTCATTACTCCAGAGCTATTTGGAGAAGTCTCTGCCCCATGGAAGGGTTTTCTGGAAGATAAAGGAGATTGACCAGGTAGGTCATGGAGATCTATGGGGTGGGATTGTCTATTCTCTAGAAGCCTGCATCATCTGGCCCTTTGGTCTAAATTATAAGTTACAGTTGATTCTCATTATTTGGGGATTCCATTATTCGCGAATTGGCCTACTCACTAGACCTTATTTGTAATCCCCAAATCAATACTTGCTGTACTTTCCTAGTCAGTTGTGGACATGCACAGATCAGCGAAAAATTTGAGATGGCCAACACACGTACACTTTCACAGCTGAGCAGCCTTCCTGATTCAGCTCTCAAACTATAAATAAATGTTCTTTTTGTGGTGTATTTAGTGCCACATTTTTCATATTTTTGTGTTTTTTATTGGTGATTTCACTGTTCAAAATGGCCCCCAAGTGTAGTGCTGAAGGGCTGTCTATTGTTCCTAAGTACAGGAAGGCTGTGATATGCCTTATGGGATGTGAGTTCGACAAGTTTCATTCACGCATGAGGTATGATGCTGTTGGTTTAAGTTCAGTGTTAATGAATCAACAACATACATTCAATATGGTGTCTTTAAACAGAAACACGCATAAAACAAGATTATATATTGATCAGTTGGTGAAAACGTTGTGACAAAAGACTTGTGGGAATCTAATCCTGTATTTACCCTAGGAGCAATGGTTCAATATTCGCTAATTCAGTGTTCACGGCAATTTTACAGAACATCACGAATGTGGATAATGAGAAACAACTGTATTTCACATATAATTTTGAGTACTAACTCAAACATTAAATGTCCCAGTTTTATTTGCCCCCAATTCTATATATGTTTGATGTTATGGTTCACAATTGTGGGGGGGGAAGGGGGCTAGGGTAGAAAATATTGTGTAAAAAGTGACTTGCTAACTTCCTTCTAAGTGTTTTGAGCACTAAGAATTAAAATTTTGCTATTATGACTGGAATGACATGGAGGCTCAAATTATGATTTATATGTGCCTTTATTTATAATGAACATCTTAAAACATCAACCAACATTAGTAATGAGGAGCTTCTAGGAGTTTTCTGAGTAAGAAACAAAGCTTTGATACATCACTGCCTAGAAAAAAATTAAACTGATTATCTTAAGAACTTACTACACACAGGCCAGTTGGGACCCTCAGTATCACAGTGCATATCGGAGAAGCACCTTTAAATGTTTTCTTGCATGCACCAAACAGCATCTCATAGGCTGTCTTTTATTCAAAAGAAGTACAGAAGGATGTAAGCATAGTCCCAACATGAGTGCAATACCCAGAGACAAGTTCAGCTTGGTTCTGTATCAAACATACAAAAAGGTCCCCTGAATTTTGTCCTGATCAGAATTTGAGCATATTAGAGCATGGCAAGCAGGAAGGAAAAGGGACTGGGCCCAAATCCCACCGCTGATGCATTACCTACAATTTGAAGGCTTCTTGAAGCCAACCAAAGTCAGTGGATTGAAAAGCTTGAGGGTCATAAAGAAAAGTAAAATAAACAAACAAGACAAAACTATAACCTGTGTCTGTGATACAGTTCAATCTTCCTATCCATGACAGGTAAGAAATTATAAAAGGTAATTTTATCTTTCTTCCTGTCTCACTTTTTTGTCTCCACTCAAACACATTACAAACAAGTGACAGTATTAAAATCCAAGTAATTTCCCTCTGTTTCCATACTCTTTAGACGTTCTGAAGATCTTGAGAACCAGGAATTGGTGAAACAGGTCTCTGTATGTGCATATAGTACGTGTGCATGCTTCTCCTTCTCTCTCTCTCTCTCTCTATTCTATTCCTCCCTCCTCCCTTCCCTCTCTCCCTCTCTCTCTTTCTCCCTCTCTCTCTCTCTACCCGCCTCACACACACACACACACACACACACACACACACACATTTCACACCATATTTGTGCAATCAGAACTCTGTAGACCCAAATCAGCATAATGGCATTAAGAATCTGGCTCGGTTACTACAGTGATTTAGAACATGTGTGTGGAATGGTGTTGCCTTTTCTGATTAACCAATGAAAAGAAACTTATAAAATGAATTAAGCCATAAAATCAGAGGGTTCCCTTACACTGGGAGAGTTAAAGGATGGTGGTGAGGGAGAGGGTTTTTGGCGCTCTGCCTCCTCTTGTTCCATTCGGCATCAAGGATGCTGAGACAAGAGGACCTTAGGGCTCATTCCATCTATTGATGATCCAATGTCAGGGCAATTAGAAGACTGACATAGGTAAGTACACAGGGCTTTGGGTGCTTATTTAGCCTGCTAGGTCATTTTGTATTGGGCTGAAACTCTTAGGATGAAAATATGCTTTTGGAAACGATTAAAGAGTGTGATTTCCTACTGAAAAAGCTTCTTCTCACTGCATCGCTCGACTATGTTGTCTAGTCTACTCACTGAATGTGCCACTGAATATTCCCAGGACGGAAAGTTAAACTGCCAGTGGTAAGTAGTAAGAAAAGAGGAGGGATGTCTAGCTTTATAAGAGGTGGTGACACACAGTATGGATTCCAGTGTCTAAGGAGCAGCTGCTGTTCTCTGAGACACAGAAAGGGACAGAATGCTGCAGCTCAGAGAGTAATTTGTCCCACAGGAGGTAGAAGTATCACCCTCGTTGGAAAAAATGATAGTAAGAAAGCCATTCCCCACGGTGGCTCAGGGGGAGTGGAGCTTTGAGGTTGTCCCAGATAAAGGGAAGAGTCAGCTCATTAGGTGGAGGTGGGGGAGAGACAAAGATCTACTTGAACTGCTGCAGAAGCACTTGGGGCCCTGGTGAGGAAGCCAGACTGCCTCTTGGGGCCACCCTGGCTTATTAATAGGGATGTGTCACATCAGAGGACTTGGCCACCTACGTCTGTTTCAGAAGTTAGGCTAGTGTTTTTCAAGCAGTAGCAAAAAGATGAGGATATAGAAAAAGGATGTAGTGAAAAGGGTCCCTGAGACAGATCTTTTTAAAATCTTGTAGGCTTTCAACAGCGACAAAACAAAAGAAGTGGCAGAAGTGGGTTTTCCTTATACTCTACAAACTAATTCTCCTTTTCCAAGATATTATCACTATTTGAAAATACATTATTGATATTCACAAAATTATAGGTGTCCTTACTTTACAGGGAAGGAGATATAATAGAAAAGAACTAAGAAGCCTATATATGAGAATAATTTTTAAACTATATGTTACTTTCAAAGTGTTTCTAATTCCAAACCAGGAATCTCCTATGCCTTGTAGTTTAAATCTGATTCCTTTTAGACACAGAAAGCTATAAATGCACACATTCACATAAGTGTTTCACATGTGCTAATTTATGCAGTAGTTAAAACAGACATAAATTTAGTCCCCAAGGAACTTGTAGTCTTAATCAATATGATGTATATAATAAAGAGACTTTTCCGTAAAAAAGTAAATGTGAACAAGAATTTTATTTTCTATTCATGAGGTCTATGGTGACAGGGTACTTTGACCTATGAGTAAAACAAAAAGGAAGTAATAAACACTGTCCCTTAATGATGGAGTTGATTTTATGAACTGTGCCTAATTGGTCGAGTGTTTTATAATACAAATAAATAAAGTAAGAGTAAAGAATTTCCAGGTCTAGGGGAGCAGGTAAGAAAAGAAAGGTGTGAGAGACCTTCAAGATGGTGGAGGACTAACATGGATATCACCTTCCTCCCCACAAATACATCAGAAATACATCTACATGTAGAACAACTCTTACAGAACACCTACTGAACACTGGCAGAAGACCTCAGACTTCCCAAAAGATATATATGTTTTTGTTCCTTTTTATCCTTTTGTGAGTGTGTATGTGTATGCTTCTTTGTGTGATTTTGTGTGTATAGCTTTGCTTTTACCAATTGTCCTAGGGTTCTGTCCGTTTTTAGTGCTTCTTATCATTGGTGGATTTGTTTTTTGGTTTGGTCACTCTCTTCTTTCTTTCTTTTTTAAATATTTTTTTAATTTTTTATTTTAATAACTTTATTCTATTTTATTTTATTTTTTTCCTTTTCTCTCTCTCTCTCTCTCTCTCTCTCTCTCTCTCTTTCCCCCCCACCCCCGCTCCATCCCTCCCTCCCTCTCTCTCTTTTTCTTTCTTTCTTTTTTTCTCCCTTTTCTTCTGAGCCGTCGACAGGGTCTTGGTGCTCTGTCTGGGAGTCAGGCCTGTGCCGCTGAGGTGGGAGAGCTGAGTTCAGGACATTGATCCACCAGAAAACTCCTGGCTCCATGTAACATCAAACGGCAAAAGCTCTCCAAGAGATCTCCATCGCAATGCTAAGACCCAGCTCCACACAACAACCAGTAAGTTACAGTGCTGGACACCCTATGCCAAACAACTAGCAAGACAGTAACACAACCTCACTCATTAGAAGAGAGGCTGCCTAAAATTATAATAAGGCCACAGGCAACCCAAAATACACCACCAGACAGGGTCCTGCCAACCAGAAAGACAGGATCCAGCCTCATCCACCAGAACACAGGCACCAGTACCCTCCACCAGGAAGCCTACACAACCCACTGAACCAACCTTAGCCACTAGGGGCAGACAAAAAAAACAATGGGAACTATGAACCAGCAGACTGAGAAAAGGAGACTCCAAACACAGTAAGTGAAGCAAAGTGGGAAGAGAGGTAAATACGCAACAGATGAAGGAGCAAGGTAAAAACCCACCAGGGCAAACAAATGAAGAGGAAATAGGCAGTCTGCATGAAAAAGAATTCAGAGTAATGACAGTAAAGATGATCCAAAATCTTGGAAATAGAATGGAGAAAGTACAAGAAGCGTCTAACAAGGACCTAGAAGAACTAAAGAGCAAACAAACAATGATGAACAACAAAATAAATGAAATTAAAAATTCTCTAGAAGGAATCAATAGCAGAACAACTGAGGCATAAGAATGGATAAGGGAACTGGAAGATAAAATAGTGGAAATAACCACAAAGCAGAATAAAGAAAAAAGAATGAAAAGAGTTGAGGACAGTCTCAGAGACCTCTGGGACAACATTAAACGCACCAATATTCGACTTATACGGGTCCCAGAAGAAGAGAAAAAGAAAGGAACTAAGAAAATATTTGAAGAGATTACAGTTGAAAACTTCCCTAATATGGGAAAGGAAATAGTCAATCAAGTCCAGGAAGTGCAAAGAGTCCCATACAGGATAAATCCAAGGAGAAACACACCAAGACACATATGAAACACTCAAAAATTAATACAAAGAAAAAAGTATTAAAAGCACCAAGGGAAAAACAACAAATAACACACAAGGGAATCCCCATAAGGTTAACAGCTGATCTTTCAGTAGAAACTCTCCAAGCCAGAAGGGATTGGCAGGACATATTTAAAGAGATGAAGGGGAAAAACCTACAACCAAGATTACTCTACCCAGCAAGGATCTCATTCAGATTTGACGGTGAAATTAATACCTTAACAGACAAGCAAAAGCTAAGAGAATTCAGCACCACCAAACCAGCTTTACAACAGATGCTAAAGGAACTTCTCTAGGCAGGAAACACAAGAGAAGGAAAAGACCTACAATAACAAACCCAAAACAATTAAGAAAATGGTATTAGGAACATACATATCAATAATGACCTTAAATGTAAATGGTTTAAATGCTCCAACCAAAAGACATAGACTAGCTGAATGGATACAAAAACAAGACCCATATATATGCTGTCTACAAGAGACCCACTTCAGACTTAGGGACACATACAGACTGAAAGTGAGGGGACAGAAGAACATATTCCATGCAAATGGAAATCAAAAGAAAGCTGGAGTAGCAATTCTCATATCAGAATAAATAGACTTTAAAATAAAGATTATTAGAAGAGACAAAGAAGGACACTACATAATGATCAAGGGATCAATCCAAGAAAAAGATATAACAATTGTGAATAATTATGCACCCAACATAGGAGCACCTCTATACATAAGGCAAATACTAACAGCCATAAAAGGGGAAATCGACAGTAAAACAATCATAGTAGGGGACTTTAACGACCCACGTCTAAAATGTAAATAAATATGGAAACACAAGCTTTAAATGATACATTAAAAAAGAAGGACTTAATTGATATTTATAGGACATTCCATCCAAAAACAACAGAATACACTTTCTCTCAAGTGCTCATGGAATATCTTCCAGGATAGATCATATCTTGGGTCACAAATCAAGCCTTGGTAAATTTAAGAAAATTGAAATCATATCAAGTATCTTTTCTGACCACAACACTATGAGACTAGATACCAATTACAGCAAAAAATCTGTAAAAATACAAACACAAAGAGGCTAAACAATACACTATCAAATAACCAAGAGATGACTAAAGAAATCAAAGAGTAAAGCAAAAAATACCTGGAAACAAATGACAATGAAAACAAGACAACCCAAAACCTACGGGATGCACCAAAATCAGTTCTAAGAGGGAAGTTTATAGCACTACAATCCTACCTCAAGAAACATCTAAAATACACAACCTAACCTTACACCTAAAGCAAATAGAGAAACAAGAACAAAAAATCCCCAAAGTTATAAGAAGGAAAGAAATCATAAACATCAGATCAGAAATACATGAAAAAGAAATGAAGCAGACAATAGCAAAGATCAATAAAATTAAAAGCTGGTTCTTTGAGAAGATAAACAAAATTGAAAAACCATTGGCCAGGCTCATCAGGAAAAAAAGGGAGAACTCTAAAATCAACAGATTTAGAAATGAAAAAGGAGAAGTAACAACTGACATGGCAGAATTCCGAAGGATCATGAGAGATTACTACAAGCAACTATATGCCAATAAAATGGACAACCTGGACGAAATGGACAAATGCTCAGAAAAACACAACCTTCTGAGACTGAACCAGGAAGAAACAGAAAATATAAACAGACCAATCACAAGCACTGAAATTCAGACTGTGATTAAAAATATTCCAACAAACAAAACCCCAGGACTGGATGGCTTCTATCAAATTCTATCAAACATTTAGAGAAGAGCTAACACCTATCCTTCTCAAACTTTTCCAAAATATACTGCCAAACTCATTGTATGAAGCCACCAGCACCCTGATACCAAAACCAGACAAAGATGTCACAAAGAAAGAAAACTACAGGCCAATATCACTGATGAACATAGATGCAAAAATCCTCCACAAAATACTAACAAACAGAATCCAACAGCACATTAAAAGGATCATACACCATGATCAAGTGGGGTTTACCCCAGGAATGCAAGGGTTCTTCAATATATGCAAACCAATCAATGTGACAAACCATATTAACAGTCTGAAGGAGAAAAAACATATGATCATCTCAATAGATGCAGAAAAAGCTTTTGACAAAATTCAACACCCATTTATGATAAAAAATCCTCCAGAAAGTAGGCATAGAGGGAACCTACCTCAACATAATAAAGTCATATATAACAAACTCACAGCCAACATTGTTCTCAATGGTGGAAAACTGAAACCACTTCCTCTAAGATCAGGAACAAGACAAGGTTGTCCACTCTCAGCACTATTATTCAACATAGTTTTGGAAGTTTTAGCCATGGCAATCAGAGAAGAAAAAGAAATAAAATGAATCCGAACTGGAAAAGAAGAAGTAAAGCTGTCACTGTTTGCAGATGACATGACACTATACATAGAGTATCTTAAAGATGCTACCAGAAAACTACTAGAGCTAATCAAAGAATTTGGTAAATTGGCAAGATACAAAATTAATGCACAGAAATCTCTGGCATTCCTATACACTAATGATGATAAATCTGAAAGAGAAATTAAGGAAACACTCCCATTTACCACTGCAACAAAAATAATAAAATACCTAGGAATAAACCTACCTAAGGAGACAAAAGACCTGTATGCAGATAACTATAAGACACTGATGAAGGAAATTAAAGATGATACAAACAGATGGAGAGATATACCATGTTCTTGGATTGGAAGAATCAACATTGTGAAAAAGATTATACTACCCAAAGCAATCTACAGATTCAATGCAATCCCTGTAAAACTACCAATGGCATTTTTCACAGCACTAGAACAAAAAAATTGCACAATTTGTATGGAAACACAAAAGATCCCAAATAGCCAAAGCAATCTTGAGAAAGAAAAACGGAGCTGGAAGAATCAGTCTACCAGATTTCAGACTATACTACAAAGCTACAGTAATCAACACAGTATTATGGTACTGGCACAAAAACAGAAATATAGATCAATGGAACAGGACAGAAAACCCAGAGATAAACCCATGCACATATGGTCACCTTATATGTGATAAAGGAGGCAAGAATATACAATGGGAGAAGAGATAGCCTCTTCAATAAGTGGTGCTGGGAAAACTGGACAGCTACATGTAAAAGAATAAAATTAGAACACTCCCTAACACCATACACAAAAAATAAACTCAAAATGAATTAAAGACCTAAATGTAAGGCCAGACACTATAAAACTCTTAGAGGAAAACATACGCAGAACACTCTATGACATAAATCACAGCAAGATCCTTTTCTACCCACCTCCTAGAGAAATGGAAATAAAAACAAAAATAAGCAAATGGAAGATAATGAAACTTAAAAGCTTTTGCACAGCAAAAGAAACCATAAACAAGACGAAAAGACAACCCTCAGAATGGGAGAAAATATTTGCAAATGCAGCAGCTGACAAAGGAGTGATCTACAAAATTTACAAGCAGCTCATGCAGCTCAATATCCAAACAACAAACAACCCAATCCAAAAATGGGCAGAAGGCCTAAATAGACACTTCTCCGAAGAGGATATACAGATTGCCAACAAACTCATGAAAGGATGATCAACATCACTAATTATTAGAGAAATGCAAATCAAAACTACAATGAGGTATCAACTCACAGCAGTCAGAATGGCCATCATCAAAATATCTACAAACAATAAATGCTGGAGAGGGTGTGGAGAAAAGGGAACCCTCTTGCACTGTTGGTGGGAATGTAAATTGATACAGCAACTATGGAGAACAGTATGGAGGTTCCTTAAAAAACTAAAACTAGAACTACCATATGACCCAGCAATCCCACTACTGGGCATATACCCTGATAACACCATAATTCAAAAAGACTCATGTACCCCAATGTTCATTGCAGCTCTATTTACAATAGGCAGGAAATGCAAGCAACCTAAGTGTCCATCAACAGATGAATGCATAATGAAGATGTGGCACATATATACAATGGAATATTACTCAGCCATAAAAATAAACGAAATTGAGTTACTTGCAATGAGCTGGATGGACCTAGAGTGTGTCATACAGAGTGAAGTAAGTCAGAAAGAGGAAAACAAATACCATATGCTGACACATATGTATGGAATCTAAAAAAAAAGAAAAAAGAAAGGTTCTGAAGAACCTAGAGGAAGGACAGGAATAAAGACGCAGATGTAGAGAATGGACTTGAGGACACGGGGAGGGGGAAGGGTAAACTGGGACAATGTGAGAGAGTGGCATGGACATATATACACTATCAAATATAAAATAGATAGCCAGTGGGAAGCAGCCACATAGCACAGGGAGATCAGCTCGGTGCTTTGTGACCACCTAGAGGGGTGGGACAGGGAGGGTGGGAGGGAGACGCAAGAGGGAGGAGATACGGGGATATATGTATATATATAGCTGATTCACTTTGCTATAAAGCAGAAACTAACACACCATTGTAAAGCAATTATACTCCAATAAAGATGTTAAAAAAAAAAGATTAAATGCAAAGAAAAAAGAAAGAAAGGTGGTGTGAGTGACAGAACATCAACGCGAAGAGTGGGCACACAAGAGGACCAACAAGATAAAAGTGTTCATTAGTACAGTGTCCCTTGTTACAGGTTTGGAAGGTGAGGACAAGAAAAAGTGCCATTAAGACATTAGATTCTGGAAACTAAGAGTGACTTTTTTAAAGGATGGAGAGAGTTGCAGGGCTCTATTATTAAAGTGCTGAATGAAGAGAAAATTTTAACTACAGTTTTCAAAACTAGAGAAGGTTCAGATTTTTAAATATACTACATGGATATAAACAGTTTCATTGATCTAGAGCTACAAGGGACTTTCGTCTCATCGAGCCCAAATGATTGATCTCACAGATGAAGATATTGGGCCTCAGATGAGGAAATGTGTGAGGTCACAAATCTAGCTAAAGGCAGAGGCAGTAGTAGAACCCACATTTCCCGATTTAAAGACATGGGCTTTCTTCTCTTCTAAAGACCATTAAACATTTTAGAACCACAGACATTTTCTATTAAAAAAGCTTACATGGAAATCCAAGGTGCAAGACAGATGACACGTTGCTTTGTTTAAAGAGGTGAGGGTGCATGAGGGGCTTGGGGTGGCATCTGGAGGGGTAGTAGAGCATCCCAACCCCACTGTTTCTTTCACGGTCCCTCAAAGGGCTCCCCAAGTCCCTAAGACAATTGAAACCCCCTGAAATACATTACCTTTTCTCTGTCTTCTGTTCAAATGAAGAGTAAGCCAGAATACCCTAAGTAATAGCTTCTAAAAGGTATAAAGCCTTTGAGAAAATACAATTATGTTAACAATAAGTTGCACTGCATCATCTTGAGGAAAAAAAGTAATATACAAAATTTATCTTTTCTTTCCATTCTTTGAATTTTCAATTAGTTTTTTATATTCAATCATTCAATCTTTAGCTGATTTAACAGACATATATTTAACACTTATTACATGCTAAATGTTGGGCCAAGTACTTGGGAAACAAATCCAAAGAAGAGGTAGTTTTGCCACCAAGAATCTTACAGTGAAACAAAACTATAGTGCAGGGTGCTAAGGGCTGGGCTTGACGTCAGAAGAGGGTGCTCTGGGAGCATAAAGAAGAATGAAAATCAGAGAAGTCTTCCTGGAGAAGGTGATGCTTGGACAAGGATTTGAAGGATAAGGAGGAATTAGCTCATTGGGGATGGAGGGGATCCATTCCAGACAGTCAGGGCAGCAAGTGCCAAGACGTGGAGGTGGAGAAGACACAGTGCATTTGGGGAGCTTGTGAATGGTGGGGAATATTAAAGCCCACATGTTTCAGCATTGACTACAATACTGAATACAACAGGTAAGCACTGACACTTCACTAAATAAATTAAACAATGATAAGAGGTTAAAGAATTCAGCTAGACAGTGTCTTGACTCAGTTTTTCCCTACAAAGGGGTGAATAATAATAGCACCCATTTTCCAATTGTTCTGGGAGACCATTGCACAGGTTCCCCTTTTATATAACTTCCCTCAGGTAATGCGAAGCACAAAATTAAAACTACAAGGTGCTGCTATTTTTCATTTATCAGAGTAGCAAAAATCAAGAGGTTTATGTTGACAAGGAAATAAGTGTAAAAAGGCACTTGTGCATTGCAGGTGTGAATATAAACTGTACAACCTCTATGGAAGGTAATCTGGCAATATATTTCTGGTTTGTGAAGTCATACAAACCCTTTGAGCAATGCCTTTTAGGAACTTATCCCATAGATAGACTCAGACATGTGATAAATGACATAGGTCTCAGCATGTTAGATGGGTAAATCTTGATATTGCTTAATATTATTTCAGATTGAAACTGAAAGTACACTAGAACGCCATTTGATTGATGTTTGTCTCTTGGTGTTCTGAATCTTACAACTCACTCCTTATGTTAAAGGATGCAAATTAGTCCTATAACCTAAAACAAGGAAAAGGTAAGGCTTCAATGAGTGAATCCATGTGGAAATGTCTAGCATGGTGTCTACCACATAGGTCGGGATCAATAAAGAATATTATTCCAAAAAAAGAAAAAAATTAACTTCCACATTAAAAAAAAAGGAATATTATTGTCAGCTATTAGGTATTAGCTAAAGCTATTAGAAGCCACTTAGTGATTTCAGGCAGTGATTCAATAAAATCTGGGCTTTAGAATAATCACTTGGGCAGTAGAAGGATAAGGTGGAAAGAGGTGACATAGGAAGTAAGGAAATTAGCTGGAAGGCTATTAAAATTGTCTAGATAAGATGCTACAAGGCCTGAGCTACAGCATCAGGGATGGAGAGAAGGCAACAGATTAGAAAATGTTGAAGATAAAAATTCTTCAATATGTGGATGTCTGAATAGAATATTATCTTATAAATATTTTGTAGATGACTTTAACATTAAGGAAAAACACGGGGAATAAAATTGCATCAGATCAAGGGAGGGACAACTTTGCCAGCACTCTTCTGCCTGGACAGGAATTTTAGTTAGACCTCTTCAGACTCTTTCTAACGACCATGAAACACACATACACACACACATGTACACACACACACAGGGGCTCACTCCCTCACAGAATGCATTATTTTCTTTGAGCTAGTAAGACCCTAGTGTCATAGCACCTCAGAGCCAGTATCCTTGCTAGAAATGTCATCTCCACTCCACTCATAATGGCAGTGGCAGGTAGCCTCTGCCTCCAAGGGGCAACGCACTGGTGACATTCAGTCATCAGCCCTAAATCCATAAGCCCAGCAATTCAGGAAGGTGTGTTCAGCCAATATCACCATGGGCTCCTAAGCAATATTTTATTTTGAGTCTTCTCTATTCCTAGCATACTTCCTATGATAGGCATCAGCTATATCCACTCACTGTGAGAAGAACAATCCATAACATTTGAAAGAAAAAATAAAACGTGACTTAACATGGGAATCCAACTTACTCACCCTTAGAACCATCCCAGATAGTTAGGAAATTGTATTGGTGATTTTATGAGGGGGGAGAAAAAGAGGCTCATTCATATTTATTTCTATTTCCAATCATGATTTTAACACTATTCTCAGAAAATGTTGCCTTGATTGCTTTCTACCTCTTACATTTCCACATGCCTCCTCAAGCAATTTTTCTGGTCTTTAACTGGCTCCCGATAGAGTATGTGTGACAAGAAGGCAGTGGTAGTCTCCCAACCAACCTACCCTGGGGACACTTAAATAAGCTTTTAACCCATAAACACTTGCATTCAAAATGCAAAATCTCCCTGAGCTAAGTCATGTCAGGAAAAGTATGGCTCAGAGAAAAGTACAGAAACTGCAATCAGACCAGGCCTCGAGAAGGCAATGTACTCCGGGGTGTTTAATAAATACTTGTCAGTTGACTGACTGTTGGCCAGTTTCCAGTGCTAAGGGGCTGCTGTCATCTCTGAGTACATAAATAAGAGGAGAAAACAAACCATCTAGAATCCTGAGCAGCAGGGCTGGCCCCCCAGGCATATGGAACAGCCGTTTGGCTCTGCCGTCTGATTAAAGGGAGGCTGCTCTAAAGACTACTGCCCTCAGATAACAGTCCCATCAGCCTGGCCCTGAGATGTTTCTCCACCAGAAATGCCTATATGTTAGGTTGAGGATCTGGGCTTTAGGAGTTTTCTATCATAATGCAACATCCCTGTAGGAGTCATATTTTAGGCTGCAAAGACTCGTGAGTACTTTAAAATGGGGGCTTATCAGGTTGCTGTCTAATATGACTACCATTTAGCTAGAGTCAGACACTGAAGACGCTGTTGTTTTGGAGGTGGGGAATGGAGAAAGATGGACAGCAGCCATTGCCCAGAAAGTGCAAAACAGCTGGAGACCCCAGAAGAAGCAGGGACCCAAGAGTTGTCATCTGCTTCATCATTTTGCTTTGACAGGATAGGTTCTGCAAAATGTACCGATTAGCAAACACACCCCAATTTATATGTAAGGAGAGAAGTGATTACATTCATCTTTCCCATTACTTTTCCTAGAATAGTAGGGTCGCATTTTTATTTTCTAGATTTAAGATGCTATGGTGGGAGAAATCAAATACTTAAAAAAATCATCTAATGCCATATAATTTAGGAATAGTGTTTATAAAGAAATATCACAGAGCAAATCAACATCTCTACTCCTCTCTTCCAACCCTATCTCTGATACTTATATACAAGTGTTTTTCTTGAGGAACACTGTGACAACACCCAAGGCTGCTTTTAAGGGAAGAAAGTCATAAAGAATACATGCAGCCAGAGAGAGCTAGGCAACAGGCAACCACATACTAATTTTGTCCTGGTAAATGTGGGGTCTGCTCAATTACAAGCTGGCCTTGGAGTGATTGCAGTGTCCTCATCACTGAGATATTTTCCCCCTCACCACGTGGTGCTGGAGGGAATTGCCTCCTGATGCATCAAAGATCAGGCCTTGATTCATTTCCATTTCCCTTGGCTACCACACCAGTCTAGCCAACCAACACATTGTGTCTGGACACTGCGATACAACAGACAACTATTTACTGATATCCATGTTGCCTTCTCCTCCCTTTTCCATCGGCCAAAGTGACCTTCCAGATATATAAAGCAGCTCCTGCTCTCTGGCTTGAACCCCTTGAAAGGGTCCCCATAGCACCTAGAATAAGATTCCATCTCTCTTCAATAGCCTGCAGTGGCCTTCCTAGATTCTCCAGTATCTCCCAGGCTACCCTCCCCTTGCCCACAGCACCCCAGACACTTTGACCTCCTTTCTTTCCTCAAATATGCCGGATCCATTTCTTCCTCAGAACCTACTCGTTCCTGCAAGCTGCAAGCCCACCTTCTTTCTTTTCTCATGGCGAAGTTCTCATCCACTCTTAGGTCCCATCTCCTCAGAACTAACGTTGGCTCTTCTTAAGTGGCTCACACCATCCCCTTCCTTATTCCCCGTCAAGGCACCCTGGTCTTTCTATTCAAATATTTATTAACACTGTAAGTAGATATTCATCTACTTGTTTCTTGTTCAATTTGACCTAGACTGTAGCTCCTGGAAAGCAGGGAGTCTTGTCTAATTAATATACTTCTGCTTAGTTAGTGTCTAGCACAGCCTGGCACATCTTAGTTATGTATTAAGTATTTGGCAAATGAATGAGTCAGCTCTGATTTTCTAAGTAGCTATTCTTCCTGATGCTTGGTCAGGATACAAAGGGTTAACAGAAAACAAGTGTAGTGTATTGTCCTCCAAAGACTAAGCAAGGAGCTGAGATGCTTAGGGTTATTTTCCCCAAATTTTGCATGTTACAGTCAATTTAAGACAGGTTCTTATTAGCTTAGCTCCCATACCCAAGCATAGTAATTTATATTCTGCTCCTTTGTTCTGAGTTTTGATCTGTGACAGTTTTAGATAAAGGAAAAAGAAATTAAGACACCAGAAGAAGCTTGGTGAGAGAATAAAAAAATCATCTTTCCTTACCAGTCAGCAGTTTACAGATACCTTTAAAATGCATGGTTTCTGAAAGCTCTTCATTTAAAAAGTACAAACCATACAAGTTAATGTCAAATTTTATAAATAAGTTTGATGTAATTCTTCTATATATATATATATATATATATATATGCCAATATTTCATGATTTATATGGTGTTTTTTATAAAAGTGCATTTTCATAGATCAGATTCGTGTGAAGCAGAGAATAACTGCAATCCAAACCACAGTAAGACCTGGGATTTTATTGAAGCATGTCGGGCCTTGGCTGTTTACCCTGCCGCTTGACAGTTATGCCATCTCGAGCAAGCAGGTTTTGGATATCTGTGTAGAGTTTCAGGTTCCTGGGCTGTAAAAGGTGAGAGTTTCTTTAGGATATATGATCATGTTAAAACATCCAGACCAATATCTGGTGTAGTGTGGGTGCTTAATAAAGGCTAATTCAATTTAAATCTAAATCTCTTCCACTTTCCAGGAGATTTTAATTGGTCCCTCTGCTAAAAATCACCTCAGTCTCTCAGTAAATCCAGTCATGTGCTTGGATTCCTTTGAGCTTCTATATTCTTAATTGGATAGTTCAGCTCAAGATTTATATTAAAAAGCCTGGATTCTACAATCAAATTACAGATCAATCAACAATTACAAGAAAAACAATTAACGGTCAGCAATGGTTTTGATTATACAACTGCAGCCTCACTTGCTCTGCTTTCCCTGGCCTCAGTCTTTCTCTTTCGAGAGGCTGCAAGGTGCTCAGAAAGCTCCGAATACCTTCCCTTCTTTCCTAAATTGATCAAGTGTACATGTTCGCCAATGAGATTCTTTCACAAAGTATTTCTTCTACAAATGAGGAGGAGGGCAAAAAGACCTCTGTTTTCGTTGTTGGGTGTTTTGAATAAAAGAAGAGCTTCGATGATGTGCTGTGTCACTTGACAGCATGCATTCTCAACAGGAGCAATGCCAGCCCCAAGGGGGTGGGAAAAGATCTTGGCTACTACAGTGATTTGTGGTCTCCCAAAGGGTCACAGTACATGAAAAAGCTATACCATCTATTATTGTATCAAAATTTCACGGGAAGGAGGGGCAATTAGAAAAAAAAATGTTTAAAAAGGCTCTTGGGGTATGAAAACATTGAAAAAGGTTGGAAAACACTGTCTTAGAGAAAAATCCTCTTCTCTTAGAATTCTCCTTTTCTTAAACATGCATTTTAGAGCATAGCTACTTACAGAGAGTGGAAAGATATCAAAGACCTATGGGTAATCTTCACTCACCTTGTGAGTCATGGCAAGAGCAGAGTTTGAGTCAAGCTGACCTGTGTTTGAATCCTGGGTCAGCCACTCCCATCCTCCCCCCACCGTGTGACCCTGGGCACACTATTTAATGTCTCTGCACAATGATATCGATGATCAGATTCTCATTGTACCAACTCTGCAGGGCTGAGGGAGGGACTCAAGGTAACAGTGTGCCATGCCTGGTCTAGGTTAGGCATGCAGTAAATGGTTGCCATTGCTATTTTCATGACTGTTTGTGGGCAGGGGTGATGAGCAGGCTAGGATTAGCAGTTCAGAGTTCTGCAGGGAGAGCAGCCTTGGGCAACACTGGATGGGAAAAATGGCTAAGAACCTGGGATTGCCCTGCCTCCTTGATATTTTCCCTTGTGATTCAGTCTTAGCATGGTTCAACCACTTTAGGTCATGGAATTACTTTGCTACTCACAAATAAGTATATTTCACCCTTCTTTCCTCTGGGCCTATAACCTCGCCACGGTGCGAGTTTTATCATTGTGGTGTTGCGGTATAGTGCACGAGGAAATTATCTGAAATGCTTGTTCCTATCCAAGGCTGTAGCACAACAGTATTTCAGCCAGGGAAAGGCTCTCATAGTAAACGAGGGGGGCCGCTGCCAGCACTTCCCGACTAGTCACCTCAGGATCGGAGCAGCGCTGATCTCCCACACTTCTCCCACAGAATGATTTATAGAGGACACGCAGAGCATAGCAAAAAGATAGATTTCATGCTTAAAAGGTTAATTCTTGATTTGATTTGTTTTAGAAGTCCCGGAGATTCAGTGGAGGACAAGTAAGATGAAGAGAGAAATTACAGGGCTCATGCTCTTCAAAGAGAATAATGGGAAGAGATAAAGAAATGCATGGAAAAAATTATTTGGTGTTTCTCTAAATTTATCTGTTTAATTTTCTCATAATCCTCCTTCAATACTGCTTGCCTTTTGCATGTCTTTCCTGCTCAGGTACCAGCTATCCCTTTATTCCATTGTCATTTCTCTCTGATTTCTCTCAAAATACATCCATTTTCACAAATATATCTCGTTGACGGGTGAAAGAAGAGGAAGACAGGAATAGGAAAGTCAGAAAAAGTGAATTTTTTATATGTAACATAAGGAAGATATCCCACAATGACAGCCAAATACAGTTCAAATACTTTCTTTAAGTCTCAATTAAGGTTGATGAGCACTAATTTCCTGCGCAAAGAGGTGTGCACAATGCCTTTGGTGAATTTCAAAATGCATTGTTCCAGCTACTTAAAGTGATAACAGACTTAAAAAAAACAAAACATGCTGTTACAATCACCACTAATATTTTATTTATGTGTTTACTTCCTTGTGTTGGGAGTAATGGCACCGTTGGGTATTTTCACAGCACCCTTTTCCCCCTAAAAGGCCAGAGGTTTGGCTATAGATTTTCACAGAAATACAGCAATAACCCCACAAATCTAGAAAATCTTTCAACCCCCTGGCTTTCAAATATATTTCTCAGCAAGTATATTTTTGCTTTCCTTCATCCAAATGAAGTTAGTGGAACAGGCATTCACGCTTTCCTAAAGTAGGGGATGAAGAAGACTTCCCATCCTAATTGAAACTGTGGAAAAACTAATTTTGGAAGGCTAATAGAATTTCCTGGTTTGGCTATAAGTCAAGATATTGGAGCACATTTCTTCCATCATCATAACTTTAGAAAAAGGACAACTGGGAGGAAGAAGACAGGGTGGAATCTGACATCATACTTGAAAGCTCATTGTCAAGAATACTTTTTAAAAAAGGTTCTTATAAAACTTTACTTTCTAATATTAGTGAAACCCAGATGCCTCTATCTATCTATCTATCTATCTACCTACCTACCTACCTATCTACCTACCTACCTACTTACCTACCTACCTATCTACCTACCTACCTACCTACCTACCTACGTCTTTCACTGCCCTTGATGTCCTTGATGCCCTTTTTAGTTAGCAGGTGCCACTCCACAGTTCTCCTTAGTGAGGAAAGCTAAGGCAGCTGTCTACAGCCAGCTCTTCTGTTTGGGCACCAGGATGTCAGTGGCAGGGCCTGAGGGAACAGCCTGGAGATTCATCTCCAGTGAGCAAAGACAGTTCATTAGTAAAAGCAGAATTATCTGATCTGTTTTCTTCAGGATTGCTTCAAGGGTGGTTCTATCCACCAACTCCTAATACATACTTCCCTATAACCTGTGACAAAATACTCTCATCGAATGGTAGTTTCTGAAGTCTTTACACACAGAAAAAAGTTTCTTGTTCATTCTCTCTCTCTCTTTTTCTCTCTTCCCCACCTTCCCCTACCCCGTCTATCGAATTATCATTGCAAATACTCTCACTGGCCTAATAAGTTTAGACTTCTTAAAGAAACAATTCAGGGGAAAAAAAAAAAAGACTTTTTGTTTGGAAGCTTCATGATGACAGGCTGACCGATGTTATGTGTTATTGATATAAAAGTCAGCATTACACACTGCACCCCACCTTTTTTTTTTTTTTTTTTTAATCAAACCTGGGTCGAAATCCTACTTAACGATATTTGCTAGCTTGAGGTCTTGGGCAATCATTTCACCTTACCAACTCTTAGATTTTTTCTTCTATAAAATGCTAAGCATGAGGCTACCTCCCTCCTATGGTTGTGAGGATTAAATATATAATGTATTAATATATAAAATATATTATATATGTAATACGCTTAACACAGGCCTGGTGCATAGTATGTTTCATTATTATTATTATTATTATAATAAATAAATTATTTTTATTATTAGCATAAACATATAGACCCCCTTGCTCTTGTTCCCACAAGCTGGCTTACGTGTAATCCTAAGGAACTTTAGGGGCTACTTAGGACCTATTTAATAATGTTACTGAAGTAATAGTCATTTAAAACCTACCACATACACTGCTATAGAAACATCAAGGACAATTAGATACTTTGAGCTGTGTGTGAGCCATCAACTTAAATTCAATATAAGAAATATAGGATCCTAAGCTGTTTCTCCTCTACCACAGTTCTTCCACATGCCTGCTCCTTTTTCGGAGTGGGGAATGTTATCATTCTCCCATAGCCCAGGTTCCAGTTTTCATTTGCCATTGAATCCAAATGGTTCACTGAGCTGTAGTCAAAGTCCTCCTATTTTTTTTACCCCGTATCATCTCCCTCCAGTCTCTCCCTTCTCTAAGCCCCAATATGATGGCCTTAGTCCAGCTCAAAAAAAGGATTTCTTTAAAGTTATGAAGTGCTTTTGTATACCCTGCCACTTAGATGAGTCTACCCCTTCAGCATAGAGATGCAGATGAATTATATCGATGCCAATCAAGTTCTGGAAATGCAGTGTCTCAACCTCAGTTTCAACAGGAAGCAAGCTGAAGAAAGGGATATCGACCAGCTGCTACTCACATAGATCAGATGCTAGGGCCTTGTGGCCTTTGGTATTGCCTTAATGTAGAAACTTAACCAGATCACCTCTCATCGCAATTGAATTCTAAACTCCTTCACAAGACATGTGAGGACTTTTAAAATCTACCTCTCCATAGTTCTTTAACCACAATTCTTGCCACTGCTTCACGTAGGCACGTTGCTTTCGTCACACCAAACCATTTGCCTTGGACATGTCATGTTTCCTCACAGGTTCATGAATTGGTATATGCTCCTGTCTAGAAAGACTCCTTTTCCTAAATCTACTTCATGAGTTCATTCTGTGAGACTCTATTCATACATCTCCACCTCTGGGAAAACCTTTCTTCAGCTCTCCTCAGACATTGTCAGAGTCCCTTCTTCTCTGCCTTTGAAACATCTGAATTCGCATCTATTATTACACAGTTCATTGTCTTATTACTGATATGTCTCCCATGAGAGTCTGAGAGGTATTAGAAGGGTTCAAAGTTTTATAATTTATCTTAATATTAATTATATGGTGTTCAGGGCTTATTGAATAAAAAAAAGAATGAAAGATGGAATAAAACAAGGAATGAGCTTCTCCTTTCACGATTTCCTGATGATTTCACTGTCTTGGTGTTGCCTTCTCCACAAATCATTCTGACTTGGAATACATGTACGACCTGCCCAAACACATATAAACTGAGCTAATGTGTTCCTACAACTAGTCTGATTGCCTTACTGCTTCACAGGAGGGAGACAATGAGACAGGATGAATGGCCCAAACACAAGACGGAGAAGGACCTTTGCATGGATTAAGTTCAAACTTCTACTTCCCATCAGGACAAACAGGAAGAAAGTTTCAGCATCTCTAATCCTTATAAGTAGCACTCATGCCTTTTTAAGTCTTTTGTTTTACTGCCTTGGGGAGATGTGAAGAAGAGCAAATCCAATGTCTCCACTAGCTGATGGTGTTTAACTCATTTTTAAGATAGCAGATAAAGTATGTGTTGCAGTAAATGGAAAAGGATGGCGTGAATTAAGCTTGAAAAGTGAAAAAAATGGCTGAAATGATCTCAACTAAATGGCAACTGGTACTTCTCCTTGTGATGTGTATCTGGAGCTTGATGAAGGAAAAAAAAATCAGGTCTGAAAACGCTTTGCTTAGCTATTAAACACAGCATTTTTCTCCTTCCTCTCCTTATGGCAGTAAATTACAGCAAGGTGGGAGCCCATTCTTAGTCTCACAGAATTGGCTTCCTGCTACCACCTCAGTCACAGCCATCCCAATTAGTCACCAGCTGAATGACTACAGAACCACAGATTTAAATTAAAAAGCAGTTTTCATCTCAAGATCAATTCACAGCAAGAAATGTTCCTCCCCTCACCCCATGACCTTTCAGAATGCCACTGCTACACAGAGAATAACACACGATGGTATCTGCTCTTGGCATTCATCTTATTCTGGATGTCAGGGCAAAATTTGGAGGAAGGTGAGGTTGCGGGGGCTGGTAATGTTCTTCCCAATTTTCAGTGTCACTCTAGGTCTTCGACCAGTGCATATGAGCATTGCAACGTTGTGCTTTGTGGATGCTGGAAGAATTGAGTAGATGTGGAGCGCACAGGAAAGGAATGCTAAAAAGAAGGTAAACTTTTAAATGGTGTTTAAATGGCACCCATCTAATAATAGAAACATGAATGGATTACACACGGTGCAAGATACTAGAACACAGAGTCAGAAAAAAAGGGTGTGAGTTCCAGGTTTCCAACTTTCTAAACATATGACCTTGAGAAAGTCACTTAACTCCTCTGATGCTAATATTTTCCCATATAAAAAAAGGAAGATAATTATACTTCTCCTATCTTCCTTATAGGGTTATTATGAGGATTAAATGAGAATATACATAATCATAGGACATTTAAACTATACAAAGCTGTGCAAGTGTCAAGAATTTTCATGATCCTTCAATACAATGCCTCATAACCTACCACTACTTAGACCGTTAGAGTTGGAAGAGACCTCACACCAACTAAGCAAGGAGCAACACACCAATGCATGGCCTCTCCTCTAACATAGGTGAACAATGGGTATCAGTCTCTGTATACACCCTGACAGTGATGGGTAATTCACCACCTTATAAAATAGCGCTTCCATTATTAGACACTGTGACTGTTTGAAAGTGGCTCAAATTTAATTGATTAAGAAATACTTTCATTTTCTTACACTTACTATATACCAGGAAAGGAGTCTACGAAGCAGTTTACAAAAAGGATCTAATCTAATGCAGTCCTCTCAACAATCCTAATAAATCATATTATATATATATATGAGGAAACTGAGATTTGGAGACAAAACCATTCACCTGAGATCACACGTTAGTGAGTGTTAAGACACGACCTGGGCAAGCTTTTTGGATTGTGACAAGTTCAAAGAAAGAAATAATGCCGTAGCTCTGGGGTGTCTGATGATATGTTAGGAGAAGCATGTGATTGTTTCTTCCTTCTGCCTATGCCTCTTTTCAGTGTGAATTTAGGAAAATGTGCCTGTGTTCTCTCTCTCCCTTTACAAACTGAGAAAAAATAATGCTTTCTAGGAGTCACAGAGGGATGCCAGAGCAAATTAATGAGTTAATATTTATAAGAGGCATTGTGACTCTTTTATAAAAGAATGTCCTAACTGGGAACCAAGTATTCCATTACCTAAGTGGGTAGGCAGATAGCTCGATAGTAACACTATAGGCTGATTTTAAGTTCGGTTTTAATAATAACATTGTATTAGGTTAACAGAGAACAGAGCACCCTGCAGAAACAAAATCAAAGCAATTAGTTAACATAGATCTTAGGAAAACTGAAATAATAGAACCACAGTTGCTCTCTGTGATTTGTGTTGTTCACAGGCTCCACTGATACTTAAACCATAGATGGCTTTTCAGACCTGTCAATACCTCGAGTTGTATACTAACTTGGGAGTTGGTAGAGGAACGCATGCAAACACATGCGTTGCTTGACCCTTCAATACAGACTAGACTGAATCTTTCTACCCTGCTGTGGCTCCCCAGCTTCCTACTGGCCTTTGAAGATGTCATGAGGCCAACCCATTACAGTCACATAGCCAGAGGGCTCAAAAAGAGTATGGATAACTGGGACACGATCTATATTCAAGAACAGGACTTACATTTCGTGTCAATCTGAGATTAGACTGTTTTCTAGGTTTTAACATCTGGGTGGAAAGAAACCATTGTATCATTTCCTTTCTCCCTGCTATAGCTTTAAAACTTAGAACTCTCATCCAACTATTTCAACAATGACAAAAAACTATGATAAGGGGGATTGCCTCTTCCATAGTTAACCATGATTCCAGATACTCTTCTGTTCAGTTATCCTTAAAATCGAGTACAGAAAATTCATTCTAAGGCCATGTCTTCCTTGCTTCAGGAAAACTTAGAATTAAGGCATTTTCTATTTAGATAAGACACCACCAAAGCAATTCAGGTGTCATATGCAGGTCTGACTTGACTCTCCTCTTCTGGTTTCTCCTCGAATTCTCTGAAATATTCAAGACATGGTGATGATAATAATAATAATAATAGTAATGAGGAGGGGGGGAGGCAGGAGAAGAGGAGAGTCATCCATCATCATCAAGTAAGGGCTGTATAAGCAATAATTACAATAATAAGGTTTGAGACAAAGGGAACAATGGAGATATGTAAGAATATGAAAAAAGTGGCAAATACCTTGTCTTTCAGTGCTTTTAAAATTTTATGCCTCTTTCTTAATATTATTTAGAATCCCAGATTTTGAAAATTAGATGAAATATAAAATAGATCAGAAATGACAAAAACTTTTAAAGACGCTGGAAAGTAAGCTGTTCTTTCAAATTAGAATCAAAAACCTTGTTAAACATCTATTGCACACCCAGCAAATAGTAGAAATCATAAACATTTAGATTTACAGAAATAACCATAAGGCTACAGATAAGTTGTTTTTAAAAAGGGGGGGGAAGGGAATAGGAAAGAAGAGCATTATCAATTTATAATGTTTTATTTATAAAAAAACAAAGTAAATACATTTATTACTTCTGTGTGGTATTGGAAATTTGTGATATAAACTTGGCAATATCTCACACCTAACTAGGAATATAGAACTAGGGTTCAGTTGGAAATTAGGATGAGATACTTAGAAATACACTTCTATTTCCTATTGTCTTAATTTCACTACCATTATAGTACTCACCAGTATATAATTCCTAGGATTTTCAAGCCAATAAAATCGCTGTTTTTTGGCCTATTCTTGAATTTACTTAAAACCCACACACAACAGTCATATAATCCTATGACCTTTCCTAAGATCTGAACACTTCTCAATCTAATATCTTCTGACCGATTTTTTCCAATGGGCAATTTTGAAGAGGGACTATCCTTCTCACTAAGCCTGTAACAAAGGACCACTAGGTTTGCCAGTCTTCTTTTATTCTATGCATTTTTCTTTTGACACATCATCTTCAAAGTTTCCACATATGAGAGTATAACAAAGGTATTGATCAACAGAATTTGGGACAAATATAAGTAGAATGAGTAATCCTATTTTTCTGCGCTTGAAGTTAAGAGAACTGAATTCTATCCCTGACTCATCTACTACCTTTCTGAATGACTGTGTGTGGACAAGTAACTTTATTTATTTAGGCTGTAGTTTTATGATCTGTTAGAATGAAGATGTTGGACTAAAGTCTTGCTAGAAATCTTTTCAACCCTGATATTAGTTGATTTCCATGATATTCTAACTATGCCTATTTGAACTATTAGAGATCAAGCCTAGTTTTCAAGATTAAGTGTTAGCCTTAGAAAACTCTGTTTCCAAGGATGTTTATAAACCAAATAAAACAAGCTGACTAGCTCAACTTAACTGTATTACCACGTTTTGAGGTGAGAAGTCATGTTTCTTTTCCTTTTTTTTTTTTTTTTTTTTTTGCGGTACGTGGGCCTCTCAGTGTTGTGGCCTCTCCCGTTGCAGAGCACAGGCTCCGGACGCGCAGGCTCAGCGGCCATGGCTCACGGGCCTAGCCGCTCCGCGGCATGTGGGATCTTCCCAGACCGGGGCACGAACCCGTGTCCCCTGCATCAGCAGGAGGACTCTCAACCACTGCGCCACCAGGGAAGCCCCATGTTTCACTTTTTACCTCCCCGACCAGAGCCTAACCTAGACTGTCCATAGGGTAAGAACTAATTTAAAAAAAGAAAGAAAGAAAGAAAGAAAACCTTAATATTGATATACCCCTCTAAAGTTTATAAAGCATCTATAAGTTTTCATCTACAATATTTATTTAATAATCCAGCAATCCAACAAAGTAGATAATACTTTACATATTTTACATTTGGGGACACTTAGGTTCCCAAAATTCATGACCTGCTTAAAGTCCTACAGCTAATAAATGGAACTGCTGGAATTTGAGGTCCAGATTATTATTTTTTTTTTTTTGGACAGATGGATATGACAAGACACTTTGTTAGGGCTAAAGTTTTTCTGTTATTATTCAAAGGCAATCTCCTGTTGTATGAAGGAAGGAACACACAGAAGCATGAGATAAGCCCTAACATCTATCATATGAAAAGAATCTACCCTTGAAACTAATAGCTTGAAGTCTAAGCCAAAGAAGCCAAAGGAAGTAATGGAGACCACTAAATTCATAAACGTCATCTTTTTATTATTATCTTTTTTGCAATGGTTTAACAGACTTTAGCAAGAAGAGTGGCATCTAAAATTAAATAATTTGATGTAAATGATCCTTGAAAGAAAGTAACCCTTCACTTGGTCTCTAAAATTCACTGTGAATTTCTAAGAGTAATACATATTTTAGTGCCAATATTACCTTGTTAGCCTTTCTAAATTTTACTATGTGCTACACATATGTACTATGTATGTACTATAGTATGCACTATAATACAATTTGAAAAGAAAACACATTGAGTCTACTATTGCTCATTTTAAATTTGAATTTCTCTTGTATTATTTTCCCAAAGTGATCAGAAGCATCAGATTCATTCAAATCTTTTCAGTCTTGACTAAGTACATATCTACCAAATGTTATCCTATAATCAGAGACCCCAAAGAGACAGATTGTTTGTAGGCAAAAACAATTTTTAAGGTCGATCAGACCACAAATGATTCTTACTTAGTAAAAACAATAATTCCTACCATTGGCTGGCTGTGCAGCATCTAAGTTGATGCTTTGGTATTGGTAAATTATGTCTTTCATCCAAATTGAACTATATGCATTGGATACGTTTTATCAAAAATCTGAAAAAATGCCACTGGTTTATCTTTCAATAAATTGGCATGTGCCACTGAGCCCATTAAGTCTATATATTTCCCCAAACCTATATTAGATCCTATGGTATACATCAGAGCACAAGATATTGTACAATGCTTCAAAGAGTGAATTTTTAGTGGAAAATACAGTCTACTTGGCCCAAGAGAGGTTGACTCTGATGATCCTCACCCTTCCTTTCAAGATGTCAATTCTAAGGTTCATCACCTATTGACCAACCACTCTCTAAGCAATGACTGAAAACTTACTCCTCATTCATGAATTTCCAACTACTCTGCATTGCAGCCATTACTCTTCATCTGAATTCCTCTACTTCTTCATACAGAAGCTGGAGACCAGCCAATGTGAGCTCTCTTGTGTACACTTCATTGTCTTACTTCTTGGCCATGGCTCACGGGCCCAGCCACTCCGCGGCATGTGGGATCTTCCCGGACCGGGGCACGAACCCGCGTCCCCTAGCATCGGCAGGCGGACTCTCAACCACTGCGCCACCAGGGAAGCCCTCATTGTCTTACTTCTGATTAGCCACCATTACTTCCCTAAGCCCCTCACACACACAGTCTGCTCCATCTCAGACTTTTACAGCGCCCTGTGCTTATTACCATACCCATTTTCTCACATTCTTTTTCTACCTAGAAGGCCATTTCCCATCCATGCTCCACCAACACTTCAGGTATAATTGAGGCTCAACCTTCTCCATTAAAAAAGTCAAATATTTTAAAAATTCCAAATCCTTTTCCCCCCTCTTTAAACTCCTATTAAAATTTAAGTCAACATCACATTGTTTGGAATGCTTTTTCTTTAATTTTTTTCTAAAGCCTGTTAGCGATTTGCTTCTCCAGTCAGGTTGGCATTTGTAGTAAGGAGCAAGAGAATGAAAACATTGCTGGGGCTGCTTGAAAAGCTGCAAGGCTGACGTGGAGGTATCAGAGGTGAAGCTGTGCCTTGTGATACAAAGATCTAGGAAAGCTGGGTTGGATATGCTGGCACCTGTATGGTGGCTTGATATCCATTTTAAAGTTCATGGACTAGACTTATACAAAGACTCAATATTCTAAGCTCAACCTATAAATTTAGTATAAGTCCTGTCAGGAAAACAGAATCCTCGGCAGATAGTTCATTAGAAGGAATTTAATCTAGGAAAGAAGTTATATGATGATGGAAGGGCTGAAAACTAAACAGAGGATGATAAGGTAAATCAGGAATTAGCAACAGCAGAAAGATACTGCCATCTCTAGAATCCAAGGGAGAAGAAGTTGTTATCATGGGCCTGGGAGTCAGGCCACCCAATAGGAACCAAAATCACGGCAGAGGCTGCCCTGTGAGAGCTGGGACTGTGGAGGAAATGCAGAAGCACACAGAGATGAGAGAAATAGCCTGGCTTATCTGCTCTCACAGCCAATCTCCTACCAGTGCCTCCCATTTGCTAAACTTAGCAGAAGCCCCTTGGCAATAGAACCAGGGAAATACAGTTTGTAGGGTTAGGGACCCGTGATACAGAGCAGAGCAGGGGGAAGTGTGGGGAATAAATTTGAAACACAATGAACAAGTGATTTATGTACTATCCATCTATCTGCTATAAATACATATACACACATACACGCACTAAAACTTTGAAATATAGTCAGGGTGTAGTCAGCAAAGGACTATAACATCTTGAATTGCAAAACTTAGGTGAATGTCACTATTTAATTAAATAACAAACTCTACAAAATATTTTTATGTGTGTATGCATAATTCTTTACAATCCAGAAAGATTTTTATAGCTATCTGCCTTGAGAAAATAAATCCCAAGTTTGAAGTATATAATGAAATTCTATCTCTAAACATTACTCAATTAGGAACTCAGACGGGGGGGGGCGGGGAATAAAAGGTTGAGTTCCTATGCTTATTACATGCTACACTGCCTCTCTCCCAGTGGTCACCTCATCCATACTGATACTTAGCATTCTTCTAAGCTATCCCTTACTCTTGGTTCTGAATTATTTTCTATTTTACTAACTCACTTCTTCAAGCAAATTCTGCTTCAAACACATTCTTCCCTCACTCTCCAAAGTAAAGGGAAAGGCAACTGAACTTCATTAAATGAAATCATTGTGTGTACTTTACCTCTGGTTCAGTATTTGATTTTGTGCACCTTGGACTATAAGTGAAAGTGATTGTGTCATTTTTGACATATTCACAGTTTTCTGGCACAATCCAGAGACTAATAATAATGCTATTTACAAAAATAGCAGTACTCCTGATAAAATTGTTCATAAAATGTATGAACCTTTATTGAACTGTATTTTTCAATATTTTCCTGCTATTATGTAGTGGAACAGAGAAACAACATTGAAAACATTCCCATTAGAGTCCTTGTTTCTTCTGGAAAAGTCTGTTCTAAAGGAAAATTCACATTTCTATGTTTTTGCGGATCAGTCTTTCCTTCTCATTCAAGTGTTGCCTACTACACAGCTCATCCCAGAGTGCTGCCAAGGTTTGTGTCATTACACTGAAGTAGATGCCATTGAAATAGCACTTGAGACAAATGAAAACAGCAATACCTGTTATTATCAAATATACTTCTCAGTTATCATTGCAGAATGAAATACTAAAAAAAGCTAGGTGACGCACAACTGTTTGTTAGGAATGGCAATATAAGTACAAATAAGAGGCATCAGAAGAGATTTAAAGGTGATAAGTCTGACCTCTTTAGTAAAATTTCTGGTCACAGGAACAAACATGCAGCACGTTAACTAAGAATAAGATGCTGAGCTATAGGCAAAGGGTACAGCACCTAAAATTTCTCCAGCTTCAGATTTATTCTTTGAAAACAACTTCAGGGACGATTCTACATAAAATGAAATATTTTTATATATACATATGCTCAGTGATTGTTAAAACAGGAACACGGTCTATAGTATGAATTTCATTAACTAAATCCAAGAAATTATTTTAATGGCTATTTAATTATATTTAATGTTAAGAAAAGACCCTCTAATACATCTAAACTAAAGCTGTTTTTCAAATACTTCAGCATTCAAAGATGAACATAGCATACGGAGCTATTATGAGCCAGGCATATTTCTATCTGTTTATATATACCAATGACTTCTATTTTCAAAACAACTGTGATTTTTTCATCCCCATTTTAAAGATGAGGAAACTGAAGCACAAAGATATTAAGGAACTTGTCCAAAACTACACTGCTGGTAGTGGTGAAATAGATTCAATCATAGACAGACCAATTTCAGAGTTTCTACTCTTAAACACCGCTACCTTGGGTTAGATATTTGTAAGGTCCAGCTGTTCTGTTCTAGGGCGCATGGTCAAATAGTTTGGGGACCCAGGGAGGAATATGTAAGTTGTAGCTTGGTGAAGTAAGAAGTAAATACAATGAAAAAAAGTCTTAAGAAGACAATGATACACATTTATTTAAGGTCCACTACATGCAAAAACCTTAGCTAAAAGCTGGACGTAAAAAAGATGAATGAATTTTTCCTTAAATGTACAATCTCCTTTTCAATGACTTATAAGCCAGTGGAGGAACTTATATTTTGTGGGGACAATTAGCTCACTGTCAAATGTGTACTACTAAACTCCTATGAAGGGCGCAGCATTAAATTAAAGAGAAGAGAAGGCCATGAAATCAAGATTCTTACAATCTCAAAACCACATACACCAAAAATACCTAATTAATTCTGGATACTTAAGAATTATTTAATCTATTTCTTAATAGACAATTACATCTTCTAATATCTTTTCTTATAACACAGTGGGTTCCCCAAAATGACCTTTCCTCTCCTGGGTCTTGCTCATGGGGTTTTCTATCTAGTGTGATTCTAAACTACCTTCATCAAATTTCTATCCATTTTCCAACCCTGCCTCACAAGTAATCCTTTCATAAAATTTTCTCTTAATTCCCAATCCAAAATATTATTTTTTCTTGCATTTATAACACTAATTTTGGGTTTATATATATATATATATTTTATGTATTCTACATTATTTTATTTTTATATCTGACTTTGCTTATCTTCACCACTCTATTAAGGGCTACATGGGAACCTCTTTATTTTGTTCATCTATCTATTCTCAACAGTATTTAACATAGTTCCCAATAATAAAGAGATGTTTGTTTATTAAATGATTATTGACTTGGACCTTCCTGATAAAAAGATGGTCTACAGCTAAGCTTATTTTTAATGTGTAATTTAACCAGTCTATATGAAGAGGAATAAAAACTATATTTGTTTACTAACTTGAAATAATGTTAACCACTGACAATTTTAGCTATTTTATTTCATATGTGTATATCTGTTATAATATATATAGTGATATATTCCATTCTTATCCCAAGGTAGCTTATGTTTAGGAATTACCTAACTTCTATGGTTTTAGATTTGCCACTCAAGACTGCATTATTATGGAGTTTTGCATTTGTTTATAAAATTAGATGCAAAAATATGCTAATGTATAAGACTGAGATGACAATTACACAGGAGTCAGAAAACTCTGTTAAAGTTCCCAAAGCAACTACAATTTATTTTTGAAAATATCAATGAAAATATATATTTTAAAAATTTGTTCTCCTGTGGTGTTAAAAACCTAGCACAAAGGAAACTTGAGGTAGTATCTGAGAAGGAGGGAATAAAGTGAAAAACCTACACATGGAGAAATTTCACTATCTTAAATAGTTAAAAACTTTTTAAAAGAGCAAACAAACTATGTAGTTGATGAAATGCCCTTTGAATATAAAATAATCTTAAAGTTCCAATAATGCAAGGTGTTAATAACTGAGGAAAGCATTTCTAAGATATATAATTTGGGTCTTGCCTGAGACCCTCTAGCTATAGAGTTGCTATAGCAGTGCTACTAAAGAAAATTAATGTTTGTAATTAGACCAAAGCTTTAATACCATAAATCCCACTACAGCTATTTATTTTCAAACTGTTAAGGATCTGTGGCTATTTTCGGGACAGAAATTGCTCAGTTAACTCCATTTAAGATTCCGATTTGATTGGATCCTGTCTCAATACACACACACACACACACACACACACACACACACACACACACACACACACACACTCTCTCTCTCTCTCTCTCTCTCTCTCTCTCTCTCTCTCTCTCTCCCCTAGCAAAATGTGTTTGGGGGTTCTGTACTTAGAAAAACTGCTGTGAATATTTTAGTTTGTTTAGGATATGACACATTAGAGCAAATAACAGGGCATTAACACTCTCCAGTGGTTAAAAAAAAAATCCATACAAATTATAAATCTCCATCCTTCACACTGTGATTTTTATGATATTTTAATAATAGCCACAGTTTTATTCCTTGATAGTTATTCAAGTAAATATGTTTTCTTTCTTCCTTTCTTCCCTCCCTTCCTTCTTTCCTCCCCTCTCCATCCTTTTCTTCTTTTTTTCTTTATCTACCTACCTACCTATATATCCTTAAATCTTATATTTATGAAAGCATAGCGAAATAATAAACAGGAGACCCTCAGAAAGGATAATTTAACTTAAGATTTACAAAGAAAAGACAAAAGGATTTCTAAAATGTGTTACCTATATTTATGCCAGATGATAATCATATAAGAATTTCTGATGAGTCAGCATGCATCTAAGACAGTATACTGATAAATGAAAATCACAATGATACCATAGCTGTATAACTTTGGTATAGAGAAATGAACTGTGTTGCTCTTCTGAAAAATTTGCATAACACCATTTTGCATGACCAAGTGTTAGGAGAAGGAGTCTCATTTAGTTTTTTGTTTTGTTTTGTTTTGTTTTTGTTTTTTTTCGGTATGTGGGCCTCTCACTGTTGTGGCCTCTCCCGTTGCAGAGCACAGGCTCCGGACGCTCAGGCTCAGCGGCCATGGCTCACGGGCCCAGCCGCTCCGCGGCATGTGGGATCTTCCCAGACCGGGGCACGAACCCATGTCCCCTGCATCGGCAGGCGGACTCTCAACCACTGCGCCACCAGGGAAGCCCCTCATTTAGTTTTTGAGAACTCATCAAGATCTGTCAGACAACACCCAGTGAGAAACTCACAAGAAACTGAGCAGTAAACAGAAATATATAAACCAACATTGTAATCCTTATATAACAGTCTCCAAATGACCATTTGGCTTGCATAAGGATTAAACCATCAGATTCTTAAATAAATGAAAACTCTGAACTCTGTGAAATTAGGTCTCTAGCCAAATAAAAATACGCAAAGAGAAGTTGTTACCTGAAGATGAAAAGTCGAGAAGACATAATACAGTGGTTATGTCTACTGCCCCATACACATGACTTTTTCTGGAACAATAGAGTTTTAAAAGCAGGAAAGGCAACTTACCTAAGGAGAGAAGGAGAAAAAAAAAAAAGTTACTATCAGAGAACTTTAAAAACATCTTAAGCATGGCATATATGTTGATAGGCAGAGCAGGGTCTGAACACATAGATAAATTACTAAATCCACTACGTATTCCCACGATAACTTTCTATTTTCCAAACCCCTTTAAATGTTCCTTGTTTCCCCATTCCTGGCCTGCTTTCTCCTATCTACCCTCACTTCACACCAGTATTTGCAGTTATCTCCGTCTCAGGCTGGTTGAACTCCACTACCACTGAAATGTTCCTCAAAATGGGTAATTTCATTTCAAAAATAAAGAATCAGGAAATTTAGACTAGATTCCAGACTTTACTTCTTACTAGAGTACCACCTTTATCAAGACAAACCATCTGTGAACTGAAGGTGATTAAATAATTGAATTTAAGTCAGCTTCTAGCTTCAGAATTCTAAGCTGTTGAGGGAAGGCAACCAGAGTGGCCAAAATAAATAATTTCTAAATAAAGTATCAGATTTAATAGCTCTCAGTTGGGATAAAATTTGGCAGGCTAGGTTCTTCCCATATCAATTGCCTTATTTTAGTCACTAAGATTAGCTATACTGTGCATAGGCAAGGCTGATTTGACAGCCAAGGCTCTGGGCTTATAGAAGGCTATAAATTGGAATTTATACAACTGCAATATCATTTGTGAAAGAAAGAAGAGTGGAACTGGAGGTAAAATGTGGGATTATGGGAATGAACTGAGATGACTTGGTAAAATGGATCTAGTTGCCCCAAGATGACTTTCAAACTTCTAAGTTCAAAGGCCAATATTGCTCAGTGCCCTTGTCAGATGGAATACCTATCAGCACATATAGGAAATGTGTGTGTCCATAAGGATACATAAGCAGACAAACTATAACATTGTTGGAAGCCGGGAAAGGGCTGGCTCTCTCAGGAAGGAAGGTGCCGTGGTGTTTGCAAAGCACCTAGTGCAACCTCCATTTCCTTGGGAACCAGCTTGGAAAATTCTCTAGTTGCACCACCTTAATGTTTCTCCTGATGGAAGCTGGAGTGTTCATTTTACGCATTGACTAATTTATGAGTTCAGTGAGAAATTCTTTGTAAAATAAATTCTAGAAAAGAGAGAGAACCTGAAAATGAATTCCCTCTGCACAACATGTGTGTATGGTCCCATTAGCAGTTGCACAGTGGGCAATCGATTAGGGAGGGAAAAATGGCTTTTTTTATGGTAATGGATTTTGAGCCTCCTGGTGATAATTTATTTACTAGAAATTTTGCAGAGTTGGCTAGCATGCTGATGAAAACCCTCTGAACATGTTCATTTAAAAAGAGGAAAAAAGTGGCTTGGCTTCTTTTTGAGAAATATTGTTATTAAATCATTGGAAACATATTGATAAAATATGCCTGAAAGCTACAGTCCTGTAATTTATAATACAAATTACATTGCTGTTGACAAATGGCAATTTAATCCTGCAAATTAACTTTAAGAATTTGAATTTCTCTGTTACTTTTTTTTTTAAAGAAAAACCTTGAAAGTCATTCAGTAACGCTGTGCTAGGCTGGTCAACAGTGCTGAGTTTCTTTAAAAGCAATCCCATCTCCCTCGTATTTCTTTTTGTAGAGTCATCCTATCCATCTACAGACCGAAGTATAAAACCAGGATATTTTCACCCTGACTTTCAATTCCTAGAGAATCCTAAGATAAAAGGTACTCCCTTACCTCAAATTTCCTTAATATAGAATGACAGAATGGCAGTTTGGCTTGATTCAAAGAATGTGAACGTGAGAATCAGAATGACCAATGTTTCTATTTCATTTCCATCACTTAACTGGCTCTGTGAGATGGGGTAAATGCAGTTTTTTCACTGAACCTCCATTCCTTCCCTATTTTGGAAAAGGTGTAGAAAAATGAAGCAACATGCATGTGCCACATGCCTACACTTATACTTGATATCCATTAGCCCATGTCCTACAACCCCCCTTCAAACAATGAGACCTTCCAGGGGCTAGCATCTTCCTCCATTTTTAGTTGGGGGAAAAGCTCTCTTTTCCACTCTACTCAGAATGTGGGAGTGAGGTGCTCATTAGCAGGGACAATTCAGTACTCATTGATTCATACACATATGCATAATCTACTACTTGACTTAGGAAGCACAGGAATACTGGGAAGTAGGGAGAAAAAGCTAGGGATAGTTATTCATATTGGTTGGCCTTGCTAATACCTAGCTATGAAACTGTTATAGCAATAGTGCTAAGGAGGGGAAAGAGATAATAAAGGCTTTTGACTTTGGAGATACAGGTATTTTATGCAAATGAATATATGAGCCAATCAAAAAGAAATTATATAAAATATATCAGAAAGATAAAACAAGAATGAATATATATACACCTAACCATACAGTCCTAAAATATATAAACCAACAACTGACTGAAGAGAATTATATAAATCAAATATTTATTTAGATTTAAACTACACTTCCCAGAACCAACCGAAAAAGCAGACAAAAGAAGAAAATGAGGAAAGATATGGAATATATTAAGAACATGATTTGAATAGTTTGATTTAAATAGACAAATATAGAACTTCACCTCCTATAACCGATAGATACATACTCTTTTCAAGTACATAGAGAATATTCATAAAAACTGACTATATACTAATGAAAGAAAGCATAAATGAATTCCAAAGATTTATCATTAAGGCAATATTCTCTGACAAAAATACAATAAAATCAGAAATTATTCTTAAAAGGTAGAGCTAAGATGCCACAGTTTGTCTGGTAATGACAAAAAAGTCACTGATATTTCTAAACAAGTCTTTGGCTGAAGATAAAATAAAAAAGAGGAAAAGAAAAAGATTTTGAGTTTTCACCAATTACAGATTTTCTTTTTTAAACTACTCAGCCATAAAGAAGAATGAAATTTTGTCATCTGCAGCAACATAGATGGACTTGGAGGGCATTATGCTAAGTGAAATAACTCAGACAGAGAAATACAAATACTGTCTGATATCAATTATATGTGGAATCTAAAAAATACAACAAACTAGTGAATATAACAAAAAAGAAGATGACTCACAGACATATAGAGAACTAGTGGTTACCAGTGGGGGGGGGGGAGGGGGGCAACAAAGGAGTGGGGGAGTGGGAGGTACAAACTCCTGGATATAAGATGTACTGTACAACACGGGGAATAGAGCCAATATTTTGTAATAACTGTAAATGGAAAGTAACCTTTAAAATTGTATAAAAAATAAAAAATAAGATAGAAGAAAAATAAAATCTTAAGACAAATTAAAAAATACTTAAGTGGCTTTAAAAATAGTACATTCAAAATCATTGGGCACAGTAACTTGTAACAGAGAGAAATTTGTAGCTTTAAGTGCTTTATCTGAAAACAAAAAATATTGAAAAACAAATGAGCTAAACATTTAAAGTCAAGAATTTAGTAAATACAAAAATAAAGAAAATATTAGCACAGAAATTATTGAAGTGAAAAGAGGTAATTAATAAAACCAAAAACCTGGTTTTCTGAGAAAAATAATAAAAGACAGAGACTTTTCACAATAAGTGAGAGAGAGAAACAGACAGAGAGAATATGCCACTGATGGAAAGTGAGAAAAAGACACAACAGAGAATGAGAAAAACAATAAAATGTTTATAAAGGACTATTATATAAGAAATTTCCAAATCTAAACAAAAAGTATATCAGAAAAGTAAGAAATTTATAAATCAAGGCAAGAATAGAAAATTTAATAAATAATTACATAACATAGTAATCAAAGATTTTCTTCCCAAAAAACCCCCCAAAAAAACAAAAAACAAAAAAACAAAAAAAACCTAGGCCCAGGTGATTTTATAGATAAATCTTCCTAAAATGTCAAGAGATAATTCTTAAATTAAAAAAATTATTTTACAAAATAGGAAAATGGTAACTTGGTTTATTCAAATTCAAAGAATTAAATAAGAACAGTACCACAACTGTAAACTATAGGCCCATTAAAATTTTGAACATACATAAGAAAATTCTACTTAGCTAATCAAATCCATGAGTATATTAAAAATATTTATTAAAAATATTTATTCTATAAATTAAATAAAATCCCAACAAGAAAATTATAATGATATTTTGCAGAACCTAGCAAACCATACACACACACACACACACACACACACACACACACACACACACACAAAGGGTAAAAAATAAAGTAAATAAGGCCAATTTTTGATAATGAAGAGCAAAGAGGGACATTCTCCTATCATATAATGAAAAGCACCGAAAAGGCAGTATTGTACTGATGAAGAAACAGAGATACATCTCTGCAACAGAAAAGTTCTTAAGTATATGAATTGTGAAGTATTATAAAGGTGGTTCTACATATCAACGGGAAAAAGACTAATTTTTAGTAGATGAGTGTTAAGAAAACTAGTCCACAAATATGGAGAAAAATAAACCTAGATTTCTCTCCCATATCATGTTGAAAAATTGACTCAAAATGTGTTAAAATCCTAAAAATAAGAGGTAAACATATAAAGCTAAATGGAGAAAATGGAGGGGAATATGTCTTAAGGATGGAGAAAGGCTTTCTAAATAAGATCACCAAAGAAAAACAATTAGATAAAAAACGAATGGTTTTGAGTACAACAAAAAAATTTTTGAAACTTTCATTTAATGAAGAGTGCCATTGGTACAGCTAACAAGTGAAAGATTGGGAGATCATTGTTCTATATAAAATGACACACAATTAATATTCTGCTTAAGCAAGGAACTCTTTAAAATCAACAAGAAGAAAGACAGGGAGCCCATAAGAAAAATGGATGAGGGATGAACCCTAAATGGTTAAAAAACAGTATGAAAACACATGCAAACTCTTCCAAAATGAGAAAAATGTGGAAAATGGAAATTGGCAAAATTTAAATCTGAATGATTCCAAGTGTGGAGTGAGCAGGAAGTGGGAAATAGGGAATCCCAAGCATTGCTGGTGGGAGTGTAAACTAGTATAATGTAATGGAGAGCAACTTGGCAGTACTTAGAGCAATTAATTAAACATATAGCCTCTGACACAGCAACTCCTGGACATATATCTGGGGAAACTTTTTCACAGATCTAGGAAGAGATCTGAACAAGAATGTTTGTATCACTATTGTTTATGTCAGTGCAAAAACTGAAGCCAATCCATACATTCATAAAAGCGAGAACAGATAAGAAAAATGCATTGGAGTCATCCAACAGAATACAATGCAGTTACGAGAAGAAACAAATTAAATGTAAATACAATGGAATGAGTAGATCCTAAAAATTATGCTCAGAGGAAAATAAGAAACAGACTTTTTAGCACATCATCTATGTAAAATGACCCACAAAACCAGCATTATTTATTGAACAAAGACAGACACATATTTAAGAATACATACCTAGCATATTAGCACAGCTGATTATCTCTGGGTAGGAATAAGGGAAATGAGTGATGGGAAGAAAATAAATCAGAGAGTGGCCATGCACAGATCAAGGTTGAAAGTGGACCACAATATGAGATATGTGACTAACTCAGTATTCTGCTCCTGTTGTTAAGGAAGTGTTAAGAAAAACCAAAGTGGAAGCCACAGTTTGAACATACCCCTGGATCAAACACTCAAGTAACCAAAATGTAAAACTGCCCTGATTTCCCTGAAATGCTTTCTGCATGTCAGCATGACATTACAGTTCTTAGATAATCAGCTACAAGCAAGTAAGCTTACTCAGAGAAAAGGAATGTAAGTTTCTAGTAACCAACCATTAAAACACACACACACAACAACAACAAATGTACTTTCTCATTCATGCTTTATGAACTGAGCGATAGCTACTGAGAGCCAAGCTTCTCAACCACTTTTGGTTGGAAGTCTCCCTGTTTTTGAATAGTTTCCTTCTTGCTCAATAAACACCTCATATCAAGGAAAGCTCTCTGAATTTTGACAGAAGAAAGGAAATGATAGGAGGAAGAGAGAAGAGGAGGAAGGGAGGGTGGAAGAAGGAAAGAAACTGAATATTTGGCAGTTATATAAAAAGAGCTCAAATATGATTAGACAAGTGTAAGTATTTTATATATAACGTGCTAGTTAAAAATAAGGCCCAAGCTTGGCTCAAGAAGCTCAAGATTTCTACTTAGTGTTACTATGGTCAGATGAGAGGGTCCTTGAGTTTTTGGAATCCAGATGACCCATCTCTGAGTCCCAGAGGCTCAGTGCATGATCTAGATTATACTCAATAATTCCATGTGTTTAGGCCCCAGGGTCCTTCTCAGGTTTGGTGAGGAGTCAGTCACAGTCTGGTCTCTTCACTGCTCCACGGCAAGCAGGTATTGAGAAAAATCCTGAAAATACTAGGTACAAAGAGCCCTCTAAGGTCATTTGTTTCAATGATTCTCAATCCTGGCTCTGCCTCAGTGTTTAAACTGCACATGTCAAAACCCTCCCTCAGCTGTACGGAGAGAATCTCCAGTGATGCAGACTGTGAATCTGTCTTTTGGTGAGCTCTATGGGTGATTGTAATGTTGCCAGACTGGCATAAGTAGGAGGGGCCATTGGAAACCACTCTTCCCTTTTTTTTTTTTTTTTTGCGGTACGCGGGCCTCTCCCGCTGCGGAGCACAGGCTCTGGACGCGCAGGCTCAGCGGCCATGGCTCACGGGCCCAGCCGCTCCGCGGCACGGACCCATGTCCCCTGCATCGGCAGGCGGACTCTCAACCACTGCGCCACCAGGGAAGCCCCACTCTTCCCTTTTAACTTGCATTCACTGCCAAGAATCCTCCCAATAGGTGTCCACCTCCTTCTAGATATATTAAAACAAAATGGAAGAATAAGATGTCCGTAATTTGACAGGAGGGTACAATCTTATATTCTCCTTGCTAAATATGCTTTCTCTAAGCCCTTCCATGATTAGGTTGCCAGTAACTGAACTTTACTAACTACTGCCGAGGTTTTCTGAGGCAGGAGAGAGAGAATTTCACCATATCACTGTTAAACTCCAACTAATGTTGTGTTAATTACAAGTATAACAAATAACCTTTAGGAAGAGGAGTAAATAGCCCTTTGGGAGTTATCTGAATATGAATAAATGCTAGTAGGTTTGCCCCTTCTTGTCCTTAGCATGCTACTGACATTTTGTCTATTATGGATATTGGCTCCTTTAAAAGACATCAATAATAGACTTTGAATATTTAAAATGGACATGAAAAATGAAACTATTTTGAGAGATTTACTCAAATTGTATGCAAATGTAATGCATGTTTAATGCAAATATATATGTGGTTCTCTTAACTATTTCCTATGCTTCACTGTACCTCTCAGTAAAATGCTAATGGCTCATCTGTGCTTCTTTATTCTTTTCAGCAATTAATGTTAATACAACTTGTGTAGGTACCACACAATGGCTAGAATAAAAGAAATGAAGGAAAAGGTCCCTGACCTTGAGAATATTACATTCTGGTTGGGGAGAGAATAGATGCCCCGAAATCACCCAAACAGACTCACGTTTGTGAATTACCTAGCTTGCTTAATGGCACCGCTCACAGACCTCTGAGGACCAAGAGGAAACCCTGGGAATTATCCCAGACTCCTTTATCACCTCATGCTCATGTTCAATAAGTCACCAAACACCAGTTATCTTTCAAATCCATTTCCTTCTCCCTATCCCAAGACTTCTTTCTTAGTTCAGCTCAGTAGGAAATAATGGGATAACTTATAGAGCATCTCACTGGTTACCTTTAATCCATGCTCTATTTTGCTTTCACAATGATTTTTCCAAAACTCATGGCTGACCAACCCATGCTTAAAATTCTTCAGTGACTTCCTAAATAATATCCTAAATGCTTTACATAACATTTAAACCTTTCACAATTTTCCCCTAATTGGCTCTTCACTTTTTTAACTTGCATCCTATTGTCAAGTCATAAGCAAAGACCTGCAATCCCACAATTTATTGATTTACACCAACGATCAAGCTTCTACTAATGACAATACTTCCACTTGTAACAACTTCCCCTTTAATCCTCTTTCTCTTATGTGCTTGGTGAACTCCTATTCATTCACCTGGAGTAAGCTCAAATGATCGCTCTTCCCCGATACTGAGTCACATCACTCCTGCACTTTGAGATAGGTGCTGCTTCTATACATTTCCAAAGAATTCTATGAATATCTTGTATCATTCTTCTTTTGTTCCAGTGGAGATAAAAAGGAAATCATATGTAACTCTAATAATGTGTACCTTCCTTTATGTATGTCCCTTCCCTTAGTAACAAGCCCCATCCAACTTCCACACCACACAGAATAATATGGGGAACTACTTTAAGCCACACACATGTACACAAATACCTCAGAGTAACAAGGTAATGCCCCCACTATTCTGTAACTTCAGTTGCTTAGGACTATAGGGCAAGAGAGAACATAGTTTGCAGTTCATTTCGAAGTCCCAATTGATGGAGCACAACTTACACTATCACCACCGTCACCACATCACCATGACTACTAACATCATCCCTGGGGAACTTTACCACAGAGAGCCAGTGTTACCAATGGAATTGTTTTCTATCCTTTGGGTGAATTGGCACTGAGGTAGGGCATGGTGGGAATATTTACTTCCTGTGCCCCCCATTAGACTATGTAGTTCTTCAGAGCATAAGCTAAGCTCTGTTTCTCCTTTTTCTTTTGTTTTTCTTTCTTTCTGTTTTCCCAGAATCTAGCAGAAAGTCTGGTACATGCTAGGCATTCGTTGAATAATTGATAGATGGATGAACAAATAAAAGAATGAATAAACAAATAAATAAGAGTGAATAAAGTATAAAGAAACTAGAGAATAGTTCCAAAGCTCCAGGTATAAGGGAGTTTTTTCCTAGGTTGATGGGGTCAGACTGCTGAAACAATTGATTACAAGGGAAGGATCACTGTGGCATAAGAAAATTAAGGAAAGACTTAGGTGAGATTTGAGCTGGATCTTACTTCCCACCCCCCAAAAAAAAGAAAAGAAAAAAAGAAATTGAATAGGCAGAGAAAATTTTAAAAAGCACTTCCAGCTAAACATATAGATGGATATAGTGTTGTGAAAGGCAAAGGCCATACTGACTGTCACAGAGATTGTACAGGATCAAAAGAAACTATGAAGGAATATCTTCACTGCTGGGTTGAGGAATTTACATTAATCTGGAATAGGTAACCCATGTAGGAAACTGGTGTAATGATGGCAGTGTTTGAAGAATTGATATATAAATTTCATATTTCATTTCTGAAATCAAGGGAAAAGAACTACATTGAGTCCCTTATATAAGCAGAGAGTTATACCCTCAGTTCATCATAATTAATATATCATCAGGTATCTCGAAGGTTCTGAGAAGCACTTTTTGAGTTCTGTATACTAGGATCCCTTTACTAGTAACTGAAATGGGGACATTTTGAGCACATTATGTTTATTGTTTAACAGACAACAAGAGCAACTCTGTACAACAGGGAAGAGTAGAAATTGAAGGTTTTCTAATTGAATCTGTAAGAAAATATAGAAAAGTGAAATATAATTTCTCAAAGGGAAGTGGTAGGAAACAAACAGTTCAAAGCCAAATATCATGGACTCTTACATGGCTATAAATGATTATCTTGATTTTACATTTTATTTGAAAGAAAAATAACTTGAATTACCCCCTAATCCTGTATCTTAGACCTAGTTCAGAATTAATTCATGAAAAATTCATTGTTAATTTCATTACATTTACATCTCATAGGAAAAGTGGTTTTTTAAAGTGATGGTCTACTAAAATACCAATACCAGGCAGAATGTGGACAGAAACACAATTGAGAATAGGGATTATGCTTTGTTTTTCTTGGTAGCATTAGTTCCTGGCACTTACCCAGCAAAGAATGAATGTTTGCTGAATGAATAAATGAATAAACCAGTAGTAAGAGGACAACTGGGATTTGAACAGACTGTAAGGGAAACTTAAAGCTTAATGTTGACTGACCTATTAACCATAAACTCAGTATAAAAAAGTCTGGAATAAACCTATCTATGAAATGTGAAGTCTCTTTATATGCAATTATCTATACTCACAAAGAATAAGTTAAAGAGTCCAGAAGGAACACATATAAGGAAAAGAAAATTCCTTCTTCAGTTCAAACACTGATAACTTTCAAGACCACTATAACTCAAATAAGACAAGTTACGTTTGGGATTTTCCTGCTTTATACATCACAGAAAGACCTGCTAACGGCCCATGACAAACACCCACTGTACATCCATTTCCATCTTGCAATTTAGACCAAGTCTTTGTAGAAAATGAAAGCAACATAAAATATGCAGAGAACATCCGTATCCCTTCAGGCTCAGGATGAGCTGAGCATCTCTGAAAATATTATGCAAATACAAAAATGTTTTCTGTGGAATAGGACACTTAGCTGGGGCTTTCAACACCTTCAGATCTTGGAGCAAGTCAAAAGGATAAATAGTGGAATCAGATTTATTTTCACTAGGTGCCAAGTGAGGGTTCAGCTAATTCTACCAAAGATACTCTCTCCTGTCCCTGCCCACTGGCTGCTCATATTTTCAATTCTAGTAACACAGTAATATTACTAGGAATGTTCACGTCATTCTGGATATTATATTAGGCCCTCCACTGAAGACAACAGTGGGCTGGGATACAGCCACGTCATCAATCTCAGTTGTTTCCACAATCACTCCTGGTCACTACAGCCCAACTACTCATTTTATGATAGGTATTGATTGGTAAGATTAGATAGACATCATTTATTTTTTAAAAGTAGGCAGGGCCACAGGCTTCCTTTTGGTCTAGGCAAACGATGAATATGACAGTCTCCTCAGAGGAGATGATTTTTGGATTTATTTCACCAGACTGTCTGTCATTTGGGCTCACTAAGGTGTACAGATACTGCATTTTGCCAGAGAACCATGATCTTGCAGGGCATACTTAAATCTCTTATAAAGCCAGAGTAAAATGTTTCCCATCTTAATATACTGCAGCCTTTATGGTACAGGAAAATAGCACCAATATTTCTGTCTCCATTGGCGAGAAGAACTAGTGATTTGGGTTTCCTATATTTCCTATTAATCAAGAGCTAGGGGGAAAAATCACAACCCTGAGTCCCCCAAACTTAGCAGAGAGTCTAATGCACCCTCCATGGTGTCTACTGTGTCCCCACTTCTGCTGGACATTTTGGACATTTATAAGAACTAACTAGTAGATTTATGAACTGCAGCATCACTGTAAAAATGCTGGAACCCCAAACTGAAGAGTTACAGATTAGTTTTTATCATGCCAGGAAGAACTGTTTTACGACAGTAGTGGCATATGCCTTTATTTGTCCCTTTGGTGCAACTGTCCTTAAATCAGAGCTAATATCAGTCCCCAAATTACCTCTATTAGGAGTACCTTTGTTTATAAGATCCAGGAGAATATCATCTAACTGCAAAAAATGTCACCTGACCCTACTAGTATGTAACAGCTTTCCTTATACACTTTCCGTGTACAGTTAAAGTACACAAATGCTCTTCTAGAAAGAAAATAAGCAAATATTTTTCTTTACATAAAATTCCTTCTAGGGAGACAAATTTATTACAGATTACAATTATTTTATCATGCTCTTTTAGGTTTTTTGTTTTTGTTGTTGTTATTCTAGAAAATGATTTACTCTAAATTGCATCTAGTAAAGACTACTTAATACAATTAATCATTTGTCGCCAAGAATTATTTACTTAAATCTAGAATTTGCTGAAAAGCATCACATTTTTTCCTTGTGCCACTAGAGGTAATTGCGTAATTAGTAACCGGTTTACAGAAGCATGTTTTTCACATACTGCTGATAACCCAGGTCTAAATTGCCCTTTCCATCCAGGATCCAAAGGCACTTTATAAATCATTGTATTTAAGTCTCTACTCACACCTGCTCACGCCCACACATAAACTGCAAATGGGGTGTATTTAAAGAGGCCATTTAATACTAGGATAACTACTGCAAAGAATTCGCCTCTGGAGTGAAATGCAGCAAAGTTTTAACAGATGCTCAGGAATAATAGATACCAGTAGAGGTAAAGAAATAAAGAATGCCATCTCCAATTAAAACTACAGGAAAGATTTAGCAGGGAAGAATGTAATTACTCATTTGGACTTTGGCCAGGATACCAGAGCTACTAATACCCTTCACACTGGGGAAACTTTTTCAAAAGCCTTGAAAACTCATCCATATAACAACTGCACTTTAATATCTCAGCTAAAACAGAGTTTTCAGAGAATAAAAGGTAAAGAAATGGTCCCTACCACCACATGAATTTCATTATGGTGTAATCCATACCCCAATCTAACATACACACGTGTTTCCAGAGGTTAAGAATGGGAGGGGTCAGAAAGACTAGACTATGGGCAGTGAATTAAAGGATGGAATAAAAAAAGGTGCCCAGAATTAGTGGGCTGACACACAGGATAGAGGCTGCAGGAAAAAGGTTGAAATTGAATTTAAATAATCAAATATCCTTTTGTTTTCTAGTCCTGTACTTCATTCCCACTTCAAGCACTATTATGAAGACGACCTGCTAATAAATGAACGATAAAAGTAATAATGGCATACCTGAAAGGACCTTAGGAATTATTCCTGGTTTGCTGAAGGAAAGACTGAGGCCCAGAGAATGGAGGCAAGTGCCCAAGGTCACATAGCTGAAGATAATTCCATGATACACTCAGACATTTGTATTTGGAAAATTACATGATTACAACCAAGGTCCGCGCACACTTCAGATAATTCTAACCTTTGTCAAATGTCCGCAATTGTTTAGCTCTGCAGGGCAGAAGCCAGGCAGACTTGTGTGCGTGTGTTTATACAGCTCAATAGTAATCACCTTTCCACCTTATTACTTATAGGATCAAAAACTACTCTCCATACCCTTGACTAGCAGATGGTGGGGAGAACATGAAAGCACAAAGTGACAAGAGGAATAAATTGGAAAGGAACATTCATAATAACTATGATTAGAAGAACTGAGCACAGTCCATAGGAAAATACATGCCTGCCAAATCCAATTCCACTTTCACTTCCACCTCCCTAACGATAACACCCACGGTCCTTAAACAGACTTGGAATTAAAATGGATTGTTTGCAGCTGCTCACATGCAGGCTTATTCTGTTGGCCCCGCCCAGTGTTTACATGTGGCTTCCCTTCCCAGCCTCAGTTCATGCCAGGGAAGGCCATTTGAGAAACAACAGGACTGCAAGCTGAACAGAATGCATTTTATAAGTCAGCTGGATCCTCATCCATGGGCTGAGAGTTCATAGCGTTAAGCCATTAGCCCCGTTGCCTGGTTTTAAAAGGAACTTTCTCTCTTTGGTTTTCCCCCTAACAGAGGTAGCTGCAGGATTCAGGCCTTTTTGTTTCTTCGATTTAATTTGTCAAGTTCCCCTTTCCCTCTGCCCATCTTCTGTAAATTCTGTGATGGTTGAGTAGCGTTTTAAAGGTGAATGGGGATAAAGGACCACATTATATCTGATCGTAATAGCTAGTAGTAATTTTCAAAACGCTGTTTTTAAGCAAGTGGGTATGTTCTTGCATTTGGCCAAGTGCGGCCAGTGGGAGAGTCAATGAGATCAGATTGGAATACGACATGCACGTGGGCACGGAGGTGCCTCAGCTGATGCTGATCTAAACAGGGGGGAAGCCAGGGTCTGAAGAGGGAGGAGGCTCTGTTTTGTCTAAGAATGAGAGGCCCCTCAGCCTAGTGGGTCCTTCAGGTAGCACGGTTCCACCAGGAGCTGAGAGCATAATTAATATATCTCTGGTTGAAAGTTAAAAATCATTTGGCCTCCAGCTAGACAAAAAAGCCATTAAGTAAGTAAAATTTAAGACCTGTCTTACAGGTGTTCACTGTGGGAAGAGATGTGGACAAGACTACTAATATGGTTGCTACTGACCTGCACTTGCCCAGCTTTAAGACCAAAGAAAGAGTCAGCGACAGAGACATCAGTGGTTTAATGGATGGCGGAGCTTACCTGTCTGAAGCAAGGTTCTGGAGCAATACCCCACCGTGTGCAGGAGATGGTGGGCTGAACATGGTGGCCGGCTTTCCTCCGAGGGAAGGGGAGATTGCCAATTATGGGGGAATTGACCTCTGGTTGGTTCATCGGTTACCAGGGAAACCAGCAGAGGGGCACGCCCCTCACAGCCCCTTTGATACGAACAATCAACAGCTGGGGCCTGGAGCAAGTACCTAGGAATTTCAGTCAGTGAGTAGGCCGCACGTGAAGCAGGCGCCGTTCGGGCAGGGGAAGTACAGAGGGCAAGAGAACAGCCACCTTGAGTGGACTGACCATACGGTTGCAGATACAGGGAACATTATAACTTTTCTGCTTATAAAATTTTATTCTAGGACGGGCCAAACATTTCCTTAAATTTGCTCAATAAAATAAGAGAAAAACTGCCAAGTCTTTCTTCTAGCTCTGCAGCTAATGGCCACATATTTGAATGCTAATGAAGTCCTTTTTATTCGATAAGCCTCGGTACTTTCAAGAATGGCAATCATTTCATTTGGGTATCAACTACAGAAGTACTTGGTAAAGCTGGATGGTGTGATCAGGCTCTACTCTAAACTCACCGGGTTTTTTTTTTTCTTTTTTTTTTCTGGGTTTCAAGTCATTTTCCAACAAGATCTGAGCTCATAGATATAAGAAGATATATTCTTTACTCCACAACACTATCTCAGTGAAGTTTTATCTCTTGTTATTTTTTATTTATTTTTTTTTGCGGTACGCGGGCCTCTCACCGTTGTGGCCTCTCCCGCCGCAGAGCACAGGCTCCGGACGCGCAGGCTCAGCGGCCATGGCTCACGGGCCCAGCCGCTCCGCGGCATGTGGGATCTTCCCGGACCAGGGCACGAACCCGAGTCCCCTGCATTGGCAGGTGGACTCTCAACCACTGCGCCACCAGGGAAGCCCTATCTCTTGTTATTTTAAAGAGACAGAACTTCACTGAGATAAAGTGGGTGAAAAGTCAGTCACTTAATCTGTGAATATTAACCAAGCACAGCGCTATCATCGGAAAGCACAGCACTAGGCATGGAAGAACTAAAAGAAACAATTTGGTATCATCCTGCATTGGTAGAGCTAGAGCCATCCGTTTTCATAGCCCTGTGTGCATGCTTCTCTTCCCTATAATGTGATAGCCCTATCACACTCCACTGTCCGTGTTTGTCTTTCTTTCTGGCTGGACTGTGTTCCTTCATGAGTTCTTGATAGCTTTCATCTTTGTATATGTAGAATTTACCATTATTCTTGCCACACTGGGGAAGTACCTAAATTAAAATACTTGAATCGAATAAATGTGGGTAGATATTATTACCAATGATTGTCAGGGTTCTCTTTTTATAATACAGACATCCAAAGAATGAAGGATTATGTAGTTAGGCCCCTTTCCTGAAGAGGCTTGTGAGGAGAATCCTCTGGTTTGGGGTGGGGAGGGACACAGAGTAAACAAAATTCATTCCAAAGTATTTCCTGAGTCTAATCTACCCTAGGCACCGGGCCAGGTGTGGGAAGCTGCAAAGCTATGCATGGTAGAAACAAATACTGTTTTGGGGATTTTACAGTCTAATAGAGAAAACACACAATAATGGCCAAATCTGCCTCCACCAAGGAAACACACAGGGTTGCAGTAATGGTGCACTGGAGGCTGCTCTTACTTGAAATGGCTCCTAAAAGTCATTTGTTAAATATTTAGGTACTTCGCAAGCTGGTTGTTAAATCATTAGTGGACTGAATTTGGCCAGGACAGGAGGGAAATCAGCAAACCTTACAAATCTAGGACATTGTTTTCACCAAAGAAAGTATGTCACTAGCTCGCCACTGGTTATATTGATAGTAATGTGTACCTAACTCTGAGTCTCTTTGCCTCCTTTCCTCATCCTTGTCTGCTTTATCCTTTAAGAGATGATGATATAAAACAGAAGCATGTTTATAAGATACTTTCTTTTAAAAGTTTTATATTTTAAATTTGAAAAAAGGGCCTGTTAAGAACTTTTAACATTTTTTACAAGATAAAGCCAACAAAATAAAATGCTTCATTCTTTCCTTTTATGTGTGCCTTAACCAAACACATATAAAATAAAAACTAATTATGTTTAGCTCATGCATAATGCCTCATACATAATAATATTCCATAAATATATATTGACTTGAATTGTATCAAATAGAATCAAGTCGAATTGAACTGAACTAAAATGAACAGACTAATTTAAAGTCTGCAATAATGTAAGATGCTTTTACTTTTTGTATTAAATTAAAACTATCTTTAGTACTGAAATATAATTACTTCTTGCTTGAAAAAAATCATTTAAGTTTATTGTTTATAAAACTACATAAGTTTGCTGTGAATGGTATACTTTTTTGGTATACTTTCATGAACTGGCCATATATTGACAATCTGTGCCAGTTTATATCTTTGATTAAAACATTTATAATGCTAGAAAGCAATACTGGAATTTTAAATTATTTTTCAATCTGGACTTTGTACTTACTTGAACCTCGCCTTGCTTTATTGATGAAGTTTATTTTATCTGCAATTTTTGATTCATATGCATTACTGTGGTCTCTAACACTTCCATGTTAATTACACAGTAATTTTTACTGCATGTCAGTATCATCAGTACATGGGAGATCCTGTGAGGCTTCCTGCCATAGAGTGGTAGGCAAGAACAAATACACTGGGTCTAAAAGTCTTGGGCTTGAATTCTAGCTGCTAGAGTTTGAACAAATTTCTTATCTCCTCTAATCCTTAAAATTTTTATCAGTTAAGTATGAGGAGGTACATATATCACAGAGATATGTGGAAATGATGGCTGTAGAAACTTTATTTCAGGGGCACACACACATGCAGATAAAGCTCTATAAATGTTAGCACCTAAAACACAGGAACAAGCAATAAAAGAGGAAACATTTGAAGTCCAAGTGTCTTCAAGGTCTACAAGATATCTACTGAAAGAGCAAAAGAATTAAATGAGATTGGTGGGTACACTGTAAAAATTTAGAACTAGGAAAGGAAAATAAATTGATATAGTATTTCTAAGTATAGTCCAGGAGGAGCAGAATAATAATTACTTATATTTATTAGATATCTGCTGTGTGCCAGGCACTTCCCTAGTGTTTCACATGCATAAGTCATTTAATCTTCAAAACAACCCTCTAAGGTACCCTTGCTCATATTCTCATTTAGAGATGTGATAACTGGGCTAGAGAGGTCTTCTCCAAGGTCTTATCCAATGAAATAATGAAGCAAAGGTTTATCCATTTATTTATTTATTTTTGGCTGCATGGGTTCTTCGTTGCTGCGCGCAGGCTTTCTCTAGCTGGGGCGAGTGGGGGCGACTCTTCGTTGCTGTGCATGGGCTTCTCATTATGGTGGCTTCTTTTGTTGTGGAGCATGAGCTCTAGGCACATGGGCTTCAGTAGTTGTGGCACGCAGGCTCAGTAGTTGTGGCACATGGGCTTAGTTGCTCCACAGCATGTGGGATCTTCCCAGGCCAGGGGTTGAACCCATGTCCCCTGCATTGGCAGGCGGATTCCTAACCACTGCACCACTAGGGAAGTCCCTGAAGCAAAGCTTTAAAACTTGAATTCAGGAAATAACTTTAGAAGATTACTCTTTAGAGCATATCATACATATGTATTATATATATATATATATATATATATATACATATATAATAACATATATATAATATATATTTAGCAAACACATAGTGTTTACTTACAGGACAGTTCTAGTCTTTTTTCAGGAAAATATTAACTCATTTAATATTTATAATAAACCTATGATACAGGTAGTATTATTAATCTCTAAATGAAATAACTATAACTGAGGCTCAGATAGGTTAAGAAACTTTCCCAGGGTCACACAGCTAGTAAATAGTACAGTGGGACTCACATCTAGGCAGTCTGGCTCCAGAATCAGCTATCTACATGGCTGCTCTACTCCTCAGTTAAAAGGGATTTTAACAGTTGCATCAGCAAGGTCATCTCCATTGTGGAAATAACTATGGGGTTTATTCCACAAATTTCCAAGATATTCTTCCCAGGGACAAAAATTTTCTGTGTGGAAAAAATTCTGTAATTGTTACAACCTGGTTATGACTTGTTTTTCTAGATTGTTCTCCATACATAGAGATTACTTGAATATTTCAATTCTTATGATACACCTACATTTCTCAAAGAAAATTAGTAAACTCGTATTCTGTCTTTATAGCTCATTCTCTTATGAGTCTGATTAATGTGAGTCATTTCCTAGGAGATGAGTTTTCTGAATCTGCTGGACTTTTGGCCATATTTTAAATAGTTGTAAATTCCCTAAATACTAACCTACGAAACCTTTAAGAAGCACCTAATACCTTTTCCCATGTTACATTGTTCCTCCAAATCTCGATAAGCTATACCAATGAAAATCTCTTTACTTACTTTTGCTGTTACTGCTAAAACAAGATTTAATTTTTTTTTTTTTTTAAGCTAGGAAAAAAAAGCTAGCCTTCAGTTTTTTTGTTTTATTTTGTTTTTTCGGTACGCGGGCCTCTCACTGTTGTGGCCTCTCCCGTTGCGGAGCACAGGCTCCGGACGCGCAGGCTCAGTGGCCATGGCTCACGGGCCCAGCCGCTCCGCGGCATGTGGGATCTTCCCGGACCAGGGCACGAACCCGTGTCGCCTGCATCGGCAGGCGGACTCTCAACCACTGCGCCACCAGGGAAGCCCCAGTTTGTTAGTTTTGATTCTTGTTGGATAACCTGAAACCATTGGTCAGAACACATTTCTTGGAGGGCTGAGTGGTTTTAATTGTGTGCATTTTCTCTATGTCTAGGCATAGAGACTTAATCACTTTAGTTCTAAGGATTTGTTTCGGAGTGAAACAACTTTTCTCTAAACTCTAGAATAATCCTCTGAAGTCTGCTCTCCATCTGTGTTCCCGAGTTTAAAACCCTCCCCTTCCATCTGCTAAATTCAATAATAACTGTAACACTAAGCAGCAGGTAGAACCAATATGCTGGCTCAAAACTCAATCCTGAAAATGAATCTGGCATCCCTGCTGCAGAATCGTCTGTGTTTGCTGATCTGCCCCCATTAATCTCCAGGGAATAAGAGAGAACCATTGCAACAGACAAAGGGGGGAAGGATTTTTCTAATTAAGAGAAAGAAATAATAACATAAAAGTCATCAGCCTTTTTGCCTGCATATGGACAGCTTTGCAAAACAAGAAAATAAGAATGCCACAGATATAGCTCAAAACTGTGCACATATACAGCCACCCCACAACACATACCTCAAAATTTCAACACAGAAACTTATCTTAAAGACCAAAAATCACATCTGCCAAATTATTGATTATAGTATATGGATATAGAGGTTGGACTCATAAGTACATAGAAATGGAAAGTCAAGAGATTATTTAAATATTATGGTACTGAGATTTAATGTTTCTGTTAAAAAAGAATTTCTCTTAGAACAACCATTGAAAACACCATCTTTTATTCCTGAAATACCTGAATCACTCATTAATCAGAAGCTCAGGATGTGTGAGCACATTCACGCTGTTTCTTCCAGCTGTTTGAGTTTTTAAAGGCATAAATTATTCTTCTTGTCTTGTAATTGAATAAGTTGCTTTTGAACACTGTTAGGGCACATATAAAGCATGAATATTCTCTTCCCTCCTTTCTGACTGCAGCACACTTTCGCACACTGTGTGTGTTTTTAAAAGGAACCTTTTGCTACAAGTTCTTCAAGTGAAAGATCAATAGATTGAAAACAAAACAGGAAATAACCTGAGGAGAAAGGCAAATTCTTCTGTTCCTTCCTGTACGATTTTCCTTGAATTTAGCCATTATACAGAAAGTCACAGGCTTAAGTACTCTTTACTGATCATACAAATTTTAGCAATCTTTCTCACCTTTTTTCCTTCTTTTCCCAACTCATGACTCTGACTCCCTCCTACGGCCCTTACACATCACTCACTTACTTTGTCTTTATTTACACTGTTCCATCCCCATTCTCTTCCTCCCACAGGTGGGCAATGACTGAGGTTGCCCCGGACTCTCTATACTTCTAACTCAATTTTAAGCTAACGTATTTCATTCATTTTTCTGCAAATGTATTCAGCCCCCTCCTTTTCTTACCTGCAAATTTTATCTCATGGTATGAATATGTTACTTCATGTTCATCCTTCCTTCCATTCTTTTTTTTTTTTAATGGCATTAATAGCACTTCATATTCCACTAGGTAATAATATACTTTGGATTTATATCTGAATTGCATTTAAATCCTCACCTACATAAAGTATAAGGATACTTAAAAGGTACTCTCTGGCTTATAAACCCCAAGAGGGCAAGGGGTGAAACCAGTATAATTGGTTCATATAATAGTCAGCCCAATATCTATACTTAAAAAAGGCAGCTCTTGGCAGCCATGAAAGTAGGGGGTAAAATAAGAAAGAAAAAGGGTGTGGAGACTTAAAAAAAGATGTTGGTTCACTTTGCTTGGGCCTCATAGAGCTAAGTAATTTGCATACAATGACTAAAGTTAATGCCTTAATTCCACTTTGCCAAATTCTCATAGCATGCCTAGAAATTAATTTTTTTAAACAGTTTCCTACAAAAGTTAAAGTTATATGTTACAAAAATGTAGAAAAACAAGTGCTGCTGCTATATATCTGAGGTGATATACCTACTATTTTTCTAAAACTATTTTGTCTGTGTTACCTCACTTAACAAACTTGATCTAATTGACCTATACAGACTACTGTATAAAACAATTGTCGAATAGATATTCTTTTCATGTGTATATGGCATATCAACCACAATTGGCCATACCCTGGGCTATAAAGGAAACAGTCTAAAAAGCACCAAGTATCAAATTATTGAAATCATAGACTGTTGTCTCTGATTACAGTGAACTTAAACTGGAAATCAACAAGAAGATAACTGGATAACCCTCATATGTTTGGATGTTTATCACTGAATTTCTAAATAAGTCATTGATCAAAAAAATTATAGTGGGATTTAGAGAACATTTGGAACTAAAAAATAATGAAAGTATAACATATCAAAACTTGTGAAATACAGCTAAAGTTCTGCTCAGGGAGAAGTGTATAAACTTTAAAGTCCAATAATTAGAAATATAGAAAAACTAAATACTAATTTTCTACCCATTTAACTCAAAAGGTTATTTAAAAAGAATGGCAAATTAAACTCAAATAAATAGGGAGAAGATAATAATAAAGAACCAAAGTTTAAGAAAAAAATAGAAAAGAGGCATGCAATAGGGCTTCCCTGGTGGCGCAGTGGTTGAGAGTCCGCCTGCCGATGCAGGGGACATGGGTTCGTGCCCTAGACCAGGAAGATCCCACATGCCGCGGAGTGGCTGGGCCCATGAGCCATGGCTGCTGAGCCTGCGCGTCCGGAGCCTGTGCTCCACAACGGGAGAGGCCACAATGGTGAGAGGCCCGCGTACCGCAAAAAAAAAAAAAAAAAAAATGAAGAGACATGCAATAAATGGGTTCAACAGAGCCAACAGTTGTTTCTTTGAAAAGAATATTATTTATATACCCTTATCAAAGCTATTCAAGGAAAAAGAAAGAATGTACAAATAACCAATATCGAATGATAACAGTGACATCACTATAGATCACACAGACATTATATGAACATATTACAAACAAGTTTATTCCAATAATTTGCTAAATGGAAAAAATGTAAATTACCTAGGAAAACATAACCCAGCAAGAATTTTGCAAGAAAGCACACCTAGCACCCAGATCTTGGTTTCTAATGCCATTCTCCAACTAAAAATAAATAATCAAGATTCCTTGGAAAAAGAGCTGATTTTATGAAAGGATTGGAAATATACAAGATGAACCTGGACCACGTTGTGCTACAAGAAAATAAGAAAATATTCAGAACACGAATAAACAAACAAAACCCAGAAACCTCACCATGTTTGTTAGTATGTCAAAGGAATATAGGATCCAACTAAAAAGTTCCCAATAATCAAAGCTGGAAAAATTTGAGCAACAAATAAAGCATTACTATATTATAACCCAAAGTAAAAAGGGAATATGCATGAGATCATCCTGATATAAATAAATGACTGAATATATAAATAAATGGGAGAATAGACAAACCTCCTGTGCAGAACAATTCTGACTTATGTAGATACCTCACCTTTAAGGAGTATAAATTCACACTTCAGTATGGGCTGCATGTAATGACTTTCTTCAAAAACTACAGTACATAAAGCGAGAGAAAACGGGTAACTTTACCAAGGAGAGACCTGACAAACATTGCCTCAATCCAGGTGGTCAAGGTTAACATCAACAGTGATAAGTCATATTGTTAGAGTGTCCCTTTCATTTAATGTAATGAGAATGGCACTTTAGTTCTGTGGTCTTCTCCCCCAAACACATTATCTCAGTGTAATCATGGGAAAAACAAAAAATTCCTACATGTGAGATATTCTCCAAAATACCTAACCTATAATGCTCAAAACTATCAAAGTCATCAGAAACAAGGAAAATGTAAGAAAACAGTCAAAACCAAGAAGAGCCTAAGGAGCCCTGATCACTAAATGTCATGTGATATTCCTGGATAAAATCCTGAAACAGAATAAAGAACATTAGGAAAAAACTGAGGAAATCTGATGAAGTATGAGGCTTTGGTTAAATTAAAAAAAAAAATCATAGAGAAAATGAAAGGGTAAACACAAACCATAGAAAACAATTTTATAGAATGATAGATTAAGCTGCTGAAAAAGAAATCAAATATGCTTGTTTTGTGGAAGAATATAATATACCTTCTATCCACATATCTTACTTAGAATAGGGAGAAAATAGCTGTGAATCGCCTTGCAAAGTAAATGCATGATTGAAAATCTTAGAAAAGTTAAACATATTTTGTTGCTTTCAATAAATAGTAAATATCATCTAAAGGGGAAAAGAACTGCTTTATAATACAGAAAATAGACTTTTGTCTTTTATTCTATATGTTTTATGGGCATTCCTTCCTTTCATTTTAGGACTGTTGTAAAGATTAAGTAAAATTTCTAAAAAAAAAAAATACACACAAAAAATTTTAATTAGGATAGCCCATATACTATGTCATAAAACAAGCTTCAACAAATTTTAGAGGATAGAAATGATTTCAAGCATCTTTTCTGACCACAATGGTATGAAACTAGAAACCAACCACAGAAAGAAAATGGGAAAAGAACAACATGCTAATAAAAGACCAATGGGTCAATGATGAAATCAAAGAAATCAGAAAATAGCTTGAGATAAACAAAAATGAAAACACAACCTTACAAAGTCTATGGGATTCAGCAAAGCAGTTCTAAGAGGAAAGTTCAGAGTGATACAGACCTTGAGAAAAATCTCAAATAAACAACCTAACCTACTACCTAAAAGAATCAGAAAAAAGAAGAACAAACAGAACCCAAAGTCAGAAGAAAGAAGGAAATAATAGACATCAGAGAGGGAATAAATAAGCTAGAGATTAAAAAACAATAGAAAAAGGTCAATAAAATCAAGAACTGGTTTTTTGAAAACATAAACAAAATTGACAAACCCCTAGCCAGGCTCACCAAGAAGGAAAGAGGGAAGACCCAAATAAACACAATAAGAAGTATAAGAGGCAAAATAACAACCGACACCACAGAAATACAAAAAATCATGAGAGAATACTATGAACAGTTATATGCCAACAAATGGGACAACCTAGAAGAAATGGACAAACTTCTAGAAACATACAGCCTTCCAAACCTGAGTCAAGAAGAAACAAATAATCTGAACAGGCTGATTACTAGAAGTGAAATAGAATCTGCAATTAAAAAACTCCCTGCAAACAGAAGTCCAAGATCAGCTGACTTCACTGAAGAATTCTACCAAATATACAAAGAACAACTTACGCCTATCCTTCTCAAACTATTCCAAAAAAATTGAAGAGGCAGGAACACTCCCACATTAATTCTACGAAGCCACCATCATTCTGATACCAAAATCTGATGAAGACACTAAATAAAATTACAGACTAATATCTTTGATGAATATAGATGCAAAAATCCTCAACAAAATATTAGCAAATTGAATCCAACAATACATAAAAAGCATCATACACCATGACCAAGTTGGATTCATTCCAGGGTCACGAGGATGATTCAACGTACATAAATCAATCAATGTGACATAACACATTAACAAAAGGAAAGACAAAAACCATATGATCATTTCAATAGACACAGGAAAATAATTAGACAAAATTCAACATCCATCTATGATAACAACTCTCAGCAAAGTGGTCATAGAGAAAACATATTTCAATATAATAAAAGCCATTTATGACAAACCCACAGCCAGTATAATATTCAATGGTGAAAAGCTGAAATGCTTCCTGCTAAATTCAGGGAAAAGACAAGGCTGCTCACTCTCACCACTTCTATTCAACATAGTATTGGAAGTCCTAGCCACAGCAATCAGACAAGAAAAAGAAATAAAAGGTATCCAAATTGGAAGGGAAGAGATAAAACTGTCATAATATGCAGATGACATGATACTCTATATAGGAAACCCTAAAGACTCCACACAAAACCTACTAGGGCTGATAAACAAATTCAGCAAGGTAGCAGGATACAAGATTAATATACAGAAATCTGTTGCATTTCTTTACGTTAACAATAAAATATCAGAAAGAGAAAGTTAAAAAAAAAAAAATCCTGTTTAAAATTGTGTTGGAAAAAAACCTAGGAATAAACCTGACTAAGGAGGTGAGGTTTACATGCTGAGAACTATAAAACATTGATAAAGGAAATTGAAGATGATGAAAGAAATGGAAAGATATCTCATGCTCTTGAATTAGGAGAATTAATATTGTTAAAATGGCTATACTACCAAAAGCAATCTACAGATTTGGTGTGATCCCTATCAGAATACACATGACATTTTCCACAAAACTAGTAAAAATAATCCTAAAATTTATATGGCCCCCAAATGCCAAAGCAATCCTGAGGAAAAAGAACAAAGCCAGAGGCAAAACAACTCCCAGACCTTAGACTATACTACAAAGCTACAGTAGTCAAAACAGCATGATATTGGCCCAGAAATAGCCATACAGATCAAGGGAACAGAGTAGAGAGCCCAGAAATAAATCACACACCTATGGTCAATTAATCTACAACAAAGGAGGCAAGAATATACAATGGAGAAAAGACAGTCTCTTCAACAAGTGGTGTTGGGAAAGCTGGACACCTATATGTAAATCAATAAAATTAGAACACTGCTTCACATCATATACAAAAATAAACTTAAAATGATTTAAACACTTAAATATAAGTCATGACACCATAAAATTCCTAGAAGAGAACATAGGCAAAACATTCTCAGACATAAATCATAGCAATATTTTCTTAGATCGGTCTCCCAAGGCAAAAGAACTAAAAGCAAAAACAAACAGGACATAGTCAAACTCAGAAGCTTTTGCACAGCAAAGGAAACCATCAACAAAATGAAAAGACAGCCTCCAGAATGGGGGAAAATATTTGCAAATAATGTAACCAACAAGGGGTTAATATTAAAAGAATATACAAACAACTTATACAACTTAATATTAGAAAAAAAATCAAACAATGGGCAGAAGACCTAAATAGAGTTTTTTCCAAAGAAGATAAACAGATGGCCAACAGGCATATGAAAATATACTCAACATTGCTAATTATTAGAGAAGTGCAAATCAAAACCACAATGAGGTACCACCTCACACTGGTCAGAATGGCTATCATCAAAAAGCCTACAAATAATAAATGCTGGAGAGGGTGTGGAGAAAAGGGAACCCTCATGCACTGTTGGTGGGAATGTAAATTGATACAGCCACTATGGAGAACAGTATGGAGGTTCCTTAAAATAAAAATAGAGCTACAATATGATCCAGGATTCCCACTCCTCAGTATATATCTGGAAAATACAAAAATTTCTAATTTGAAAAGATACATGCATCCCAGTGTTCATAGCAGCACTATTTACAATAGCCAAGACATGGAAGCAACTCAGGTACCTATCAACAGAGGACTGGCTTGAGAAGATGTGGTATATACACACAATGGAATATTACTCAGCCATTAAAAAATGAAATATTGCCACTTGCAGCAACATAGATGAACTTAGAGAATATTATACTTAGTGCAGTAAGTCAGAGAAAGACAAATAATATATGATATCACTTATATGTGGAATCTAAAAATAACACAAATGAATCTGTATACAAAACAGAAACAGACTCACAGACATAGAAAACAAACTTATGGTTATGAAAGGGAAGAGGGAGGGAGAGACAAATTAGGAGTATGGCATTAGCAGATGCAAACTACTATACATAAAACAGATAAACAAAAAGATTTAATGTATAGCACAGGGAATTATATTCAATATTTGTAATAACCTATAATAAAATATAATCTGAGAAAAATACTTGAATAACTTTGCTGTACACCTAAAACTAACACAATATTGTAAATCAACTATACCTCAAAAAATTTTTTTAAATTAGAAAATCTGAATAGTCATATACAATTTATGTTTTGCTACTAAAAACTCCATATACCCCACACAATTATACTTTATTCTATACAGAAACAAACAGTTTCCTGCAAATAAGCTCTAGGCCCCAATGTCTTCATCATAAAAAATAAATTGTCTAACTTGTTTTGTAAAGCTGGCATAACTCTGACATCATATTCCCTGAATATACTACATATGTCTATAATAAAGTATATTTTATTTAAAGTATACATAGTTTTTATATATAAATGTTTTATATACATTAAAGTTTATATATGGTTTATTTATATAAATATATATGTATATTATATATATTTGTATATATGTAAACTTGTGTGTAAATAATATATAAGTAGCAGAGCTGATATCTGACAAGGCTATTTCAAGAAAAGGAAATTATAAGTCAATTTCACCGATACACATAGATGCAAATAAAAAGAAAACAGAAAGAATCCAGCAATATTTTAAAAGAATAGTACATCACAACCAAATCTCATTTATTATGGGAATGTGAAGTTGGTTTAACATTTGAGAACTGATTATTATAACTGACCATATTAACAAACCAAGGAGGAAGAGCACATAATTGTCAATAAGGAAAGACAAAAACCATGTAATAAAATTCTGTTTTATTCATTATTTTTTAAAAAAAACAAATGACACTTCACAAACTAGGAAATAAAGTTACTTAATATGATAAAGTACATCTAAAAAAAATAAGATAATTATCATATTTTATGCTGAATTGTTAAGCCCTTTATCCCAAGTTTGGGGTCAAGAAAGGATATTAGCTATCACTATTTCTATTATATATAGGAATAAAGGCTCTATTCAGGGATGAAAAATAATAAACCATAAAAAAAGATTAGAAAGGAAGCAATAAAAGTATCATGATTTTTAGACAATGTAATTGTATGTGAAGAAAATCTAAAGATATCTTGAGATAACACTACTTTAAATATACAAATTTAGCAAGGTCACTGTGTACAAGATCAATACATGCACACCCACGTATATGAAACAAAGATACATCAAATTAAAATAGAAAATGAAATATCTTTTAAAATGCAAAATAAAAGTCAAATATCTAGGCATAACCCTACAAAAGTTAACATAATACTTCTACACAGAAAACCCTATATCATTTTTGAGAGAAACTAAAAGATACTCCAATAGAGAAATAAACCTTGTTTATGAATTGGAAAATCCAATACTGTAAAGATGTAAATTCTCCCCAAATTGATCCATAGGTTAAAAACAACTGCAATACACACAACTGTGTGCGTGTGTGTGTGCACGTGTAAATTGAAAAGCTGATTTAAAATGTCATGTGAAATGCAAAGGCCTCAAAATATTCGAGAACTATAATTTCTCAAAAAAAGTCAAAGAACCTATGCAATCATATATAAAAACTTACAAAGATACAGTAACTAAGACATGGTAGTGTGGAAGGAAATATAAGAAGACCAATGAAAAAAAACAGATTATCCAAAAATAGATACAAACACAAATGAAGAAAAGATCAGGTTTTCAGTAAATGGTATTGGGTCCACTGGATAGCCATAAGGAAAAATAAATGGATCTTGACTATTATGTCATATAAAATTAATTTCATTTGGATTGCAGATAATAAATAAAAGTAAAATAGTAAAGCTTCCAAATGTTAACATAAGAAAATATCTTTTTAACCCTTGGGCAGGAAAGCATTTATCAAACAGGACCACTCTAAGCACCAATCATGAAAAATAAGATTGAAAATTTGTTTCTCTTCATCAACAGCCACCATTAAGAGAATAAAACGGTGTTAGAGGTTGGTTAATGTTACTATGGCAATCAAATTGCAATATAAATGTATCAAATTAATATGTTGTACACCTTAAACTTATACAATGTTGTATGTCAAATATAACTCAATATACAAAAAGGAAAAAAAAAGAAAGAAAACGAAGAAAAGGCAAGCTGCAAAGTGGGAAAGTTCATGTAACTGACAAGGGACATTGCTCCAGTTGCTATTGCTGTGTAACAAATTACCCCATAATTATTTAAATGGTATAAAATAGCCATCTTGATATACTAATGTATTTGGCTGTTAAAAATTTAGGAGTAACACAGTGGGAATGGCTTGTGCCTGATCCTCAGAGTCTGGGACCACGTCTGGGAAGACTCAAAGGCAGAAAGTGACTTGTGACCTCTCCATGCTTATAGATATCTTCTACATCGTCTGATCAAGACAGCAGAACTTCTTACACGGTGGCTCAGGGCTTCAGCACCAATGTTCCAGCAAACAAAGTGGAAGCTGTATCATTATTTATAACTGAGCCTTGCAAGTCACATGGTATTATTTTTTAGCATATCATATTGGTTGAAGCAAGTACAAGCTCACCTAGAATCAAGGGTAGAAAACAAAGATCTCACTTCAAGAGAGGAGAAATGTCGATGAATTTTGTGGTCATTCATTTAAATCATCCCAGACTCATACAGAGAATGTATAAAATGCTTCTTGTATATCATTATGAGAAAGACAGACAATCCAATAGAAAGAAAATAGCCCAAAGACTTGAAATTATAAGAGGGAAAATTAATGTTATACTTTGTCTGAACTCTATTAACCTACTTCTATATTCAGAGATTTTTGAAAAGATATTAGACAATAAATAATTTTAAAGTGTTAATGGAGGAGATTGTTAAGTGAGCTGGACCTTAAGAATGAATAGAATTTGGAGAGGTTGGAAAAGGTAAATAATTTAATGTCTAACCTCTCCTCCCAGTAAAGATGGGTCTTTGCAGCTATGACTGGTGCTTGGGAATTAAGGTTGAGTGAGTACTGATAACAATGAAGGACATCTATTAAGCCATGCAACTAGACTTCATGATTTCCCCTTTCTGGAAAAGGCTCCATTTGGTGGGGGGAAATACCCCATATATACAGTTATAGCAGAAGCAGTCATATCCATAAAACACTACTGTCCCCTACTAAAAATGCTAGATTTAAAGTGGGCCCAATATTTAAGCTAGGACAATCATATCTTCCTCTAGCTGGACCAAATGGCTATTCTGAATTGGGCTTGTATGTAATCTTTCTTTGTCTGGTTGAGCAGACTGGGAGCCAGGAAGCTCACAGGCTACTAACAGCCATATATTTCCCACTCTGTAGATTCAGAAGCAGAGAAAGTCAGCCTGAAAATATGAAGAACAGTGAAGCAGATGTACATAATGGAGCAAAAAATGAAAGACATGGGAAGAAAATTGAAAGCCATCAAATCTGTGGGTCCATCCTTTGCTTCATCACAGAATATTTTCCTACTGAGTGAAAGATTATTGTATACTTATAATGCATTGTCCTGCTTGTTTAACTGGGTTTCTGAAACTACAACCCAAGTCAGTATGACTAGTGCAAGAAAAAATGGGAACTGAATACTCAGTCCCAGGCAATGGTAGGCTCCATAGGAAAGCATATTGGTGACAACATTTATTGAGGATTTACCTTGTCAGTTGCTACTTCATTTGATCCTCCCAAATGATCATCCATGTAAGCAATATCCCATATTAGAGATGAGAAAACTGAACTTTAGGGAACTTAGGTAATAGGTTAGGCTCCTAAGCCACTGCCTTCACTAGTATGCTCTACTGCCTTCATCAAAGCCAAAAGAATAAATAATAAACAAGAACCAGATTTGAAATGAAAGATAGAACAAGTTGTAGCCTGGAGAGATTCTTGGATCCAAACATACACTTTATAAGAGAGCTGTGAACAAGACCTGGGGCAGAAGGAGCTATTAAACATGCCAGTCCTGATTAGATGTTTCAAATCAATGACTCTAAAAGTATTTTTAGGCAGGGCAAAAGACTTACTCAGCCTGTTACCACTTTTGTGGGAAAAAATAATGTACCAATGTACAATTTTAAATTTTGTATGCACTTGACTTGGAAATAGGGGTATGTGGATTCATATTTTAACTGCAACTCATATAATGTCTTAAAATTTAGTAATTAAATAACTATAAGCCAACATTTTTGGTGATATCAAAATGCATCACTACATACTGTAGGGTTAATGAATCCACTAACAACAAGCTAAATTAAGTATGATGAAGCTAAATTAACGCTGATTTAGAGGTAAAAGCAAACATTCCTGCAACTGAAAATGAAAACCATGAGAAAATAACATTGATGTTATACGTAAAACAACAACCACCAAATTCTTCTGTAATATTCTGAGCATTACCACACTCTGTTTCATATGAAGTAGAAGCTTTACAATGTTGACATATGTAGAATTCTTAATAAAATAATAAACAATAATAAAATAATGTACAATGATTCCTAGCAAACTACAGTAAGTTTCTCATTTTTTGTTTAGGAATTCAAATTACAGTAATTCTGGATAGCTCAACTATTTTGTAGTGACTCTAAGTAAGATGAAAATTAAAGAAAAAAATGTCTATGGAAATGGGCATCATTTATCCAAAAGAAACAAAGAAAGGACTTACATTTTGGGGCAAATCAGGCTATCAGATGATTATGAATAAACCTTGGTTTGAAACTCAAGTATTGCTATGTCAGATGTAAATACTGTCATGACTAAGGCACAAGGTAGAAATAAACATGAAGGTGGCCTAACTAAAGTAGACACTGTGTATTGGAAATGAGTGGGGAATTAAATCGTTTTGGTAAAAAGGGAACAGATCACGAAAGGGCGAACTATAGTTGGACGAGCTTTGATTTGATGCATTGGGCTTTGGCAACCATGGAGAGTTCTTAATCAGAAAAGTAACGGGATGGAAGTTGTATGTTAAGGAGACATGTAGGGGCAGCAGAGTGCAGGCTGAGTGGGAACAGGACAGAGTTAAGGCACTAAGACCATGTAGAAAGCCTTCCAGTGGAATGGCCACAGTGTGAGAAGTGTCTGGAGCACATGATCACACAGGGCCTGGGGAGATGTAGTCTAATCTGAGGGGCTTGACAGGAATTAATGAAGGAAAAGAAAAACGAAAGGGTCAAGATCTAGCAGAGGGAGAGAACAGTGGTTCTATTCATCTATTCATGTAAACCAAGTAAGAAAATGATAACAAGTGGAATCGTGCTTTCAGGCAGTGTTACATTTGAGGCAACTATGGAAAACCAAATAAATATATACTTTAAGCTAGTAAGATAAGTAACTGAATGAGGACTAGGTAAGGGTTCAAGGCTGGAGATATAGATTGGAGAATTAGATAATGATAGAGAAGTTAATTGAATACCTGAAGAGTAAATATATTAATAGATTGAATGTAGACAGGAAAGAAGAGATTGGAGCACATACATTTGGGGACCTTTATTCTTAGTAGATAGGAGAAAAGCAGGGGCTCTTGAAAAAGAGACTAAGAAAGAAGGGCCAGGGTTGCAAAGAGAAAGGAGAAAGGATGTACGTGTAGAAGCCTAAAGAGAAAAGCATTTCAGAAAAGAGGTGGATAGTCACTGATGCCAAATGTGAGAGTTCAAGGAAAATAAAGCCTGAGGAAAAGACACTGCGTAGCTAGAAAGGACATTTTTAATATCTTGCAAGTGAAATATCTGAGCAAAGTGTGGAAACAGGAGATTGAATATAGGGTCTTCAGGAAATAAGTAGGTAGGAGATGGAGGCAGAGGTATAGCTGGAAAGTTCAAGGGGTTGGCAATAAAAAGAGGCAGTCTAAACAGGAGTGATGAAGATGGAGCAGTACCAAACAAATACTGTATTAAGAAAGGTTATCCTCTAAACACAAAGAGTGCTTCAGTAGAAAGAAGTGCTTTATTAATTATGCTATGCAGTGTCCTATTTTTGTCAATAAGAGTTTTCATGAAACAACTGATGAATAGCATCTTGACATCTTAGAGTTCAGAAACTAATGCTTTCTCTTTAAGACAAAATAAAAATATCTGCTGGAAAAGATATTCCTTCACGACATACTTAGTAAATGGTATCTTATTAACAGCTTCATTAATCTATGCATCCAACCATCCTGCAGAATCTATCTCAGTTTTTGTCATTCTAAATGAGGGCATCTGTTAACTTCTGCCATCACCGAGACATTTTGTATTGGTACGATATGGATTTTATCTTCTTGGTTTTAACCAATTTCTCAAATTTAATCAGGGTATAATGTATGTTGATTCAAACTCACATCATGTTACAAGGCCCTTATACTTGTTCCATCTGTAAATTATGCTTTTCATATTCCTTTACTTGATTCTATGAGTTGTTAATGAAGTATTCATTAATATTATATTTAGAGGTATCTGATTAGAGACAATAAAACATGTCCCTCCAGACTGACAGTAGCCTATCAACGGTTCCTAGAAGGGGTATGCTGAATTATTTTTCAGTGGTACAATTCAAACGGCTGTCACTTCTTTCCAATCAGCATTGTTACTTTCCTTCTGTTAATTCTGTTAGACCTGCATCTCATTTATTCATTAGATTTCCATTTTTTTTGCACTGTGAAAACTATTACCTTATCTGGCCTAATTTATTTGCCTCACACGTATTTGGCTTCACCATGATAGCAGATGGGTATAAAAATACATGCATGTATACACTTTGGCTCTCTTCCTGGCAAGTGAATTAGTCCATAACATTTTCTGTAGCCTATCTCACATTTAATGTCACAGAAGGGATTCGTCTTTTGGCAATGAGCATCAGTAGCCTGAAGAAAGGGGGTCATAAATCCCATTTTCATTTTCTATTAAAATCGTACAATGTCAGGGTGTTATTTTCATTTTTTGATACAGTGTAATTTATTCAGTGACCTTGGACTATGTTCCTTTGCTAATCTGAAATGCTGAATCAGTGTACTAACGATTTCTGCAACTTCACACAGTTTCCTCTAATATAAGACTTTAAAAAGCTTAGTTTTTAGCTGAATACTCACTGACGGAAAGAACAATGTTGGTGAATTTTAAGAGGAAAAGCAGAGGCCAGTGCAAAATTTTAAAAAATGAAACAAAATCCATGAGTTACCCAGAAAAATAAATGTTTATGTTTTACCTTTTATGACTCCACTGTCTTCCAACTGAATTATCATTCTAGTACAACCTCATTTAATATCTTAAGCCTCTCACATTTAATCATCAATCATTTTACTGTAACTAATTCCTGAACAAACATGAAAAACAGATTCAGGCCAATGTATAAATAAGTAAAATGGTTAAACCTAATAGTTTTAGGTAATAATTTCAGTCTTCTTTCTAAACATTTAACCATTACCAATATTTTTTTTTCCTAAACCCATCCTTTTAACATAGGTTCTGATAGAAAATAGTTTGAACGGCTGAAGAGAAATGGTAGCCACTATGGTGGCTGAGGGTGATGGCTGTAATGGCTCCAAACTGTGTTCATCTTCTGCTACACGTTTGTTGCCACTAATACTTTCTACCACATCCAGCCCTGATTCAATTCAAACCTCAACCACCTTCTGTCAATCCCTTGCCTTGTTTTATGTCATTCTTATCTATTTGGCAATATCCCCAAACCAGATTAATCCTTCAGCCAGCTTTCCCTTCTAATCTCAAGCAACTGATCCCTGGTAGAGAAAATTATATACACTATACCATGGATCTATAGTCTCATTATAAAAATAAACCAAAAACCTAAAATTAGATACTTGTGTGGGTATGTATATGTGTTATCAAAGCTATGTTTTTAAAGTTATAGGTCAAACTATTAGTATGTTATGCAATTAGTTTAGTAGTTAAGACATGCATTTTTATTTTTAGCAAAATATATGAGAACAGAAAGGAGAAATCATACTGTCTTATTTGTAGTAAACCAAAGTATTATTTCCTAAAACATGTTTCAGTTATGTGTGTGCATCATGAGCTGTGCTGTAAAATGAAATTCTTACTGTGGCTCATAATCAAAGTAGTTCACTGATCTAGAACTACCCAGGATACTGGTGAGAATGTGAAGTAAATGAAATGCTCATTCACTGCTGGTGGAAATGTAACAGTTTTGCCTCTTTGGAGGAAACTATAGTTTCTTATAAAGTTAAACATAGACTTGCCATATGACCTAGTAATTCCACTTCTAAGTATTTACACGAGAAAAATGAAACCATATGATGACAGAAAGATTTGTACTTGAATGTTCATAGGTGCTTTATTCGTAACAGCCAAAGCACTGGAAATGATGCAAACGTCCATTGACTGATGAACTGATAAACAATTGTAGTAGATCCATACAGTGGAATACCTTTTGGCAATTAACTTTCTAACTACTGATACATGCAACAAAATAGTTGAATCCGTAAAGCATCATGCTACGTGAAAAAAGACAGCCAAAATCCTATATGGAATTCTAGAAAAGGCAAACTACATGGCGACAGAAACATCAGTGGTTGTCAGGAACTGGGGGTGAGAGAAGGTTTCTGTCTACAAAAGGGCATAAGGCTACTTTCAGGTTAATGGAAATGTATATGATGATTGTGGTTGAGAATATACAACTGGATACCTTTCTTAATACTCAACAAAATGTACAGTTAAAATGAGTAAATTTTATTGTAAGCCATGTGTACCCTCAATAAAGCTGAGTTGTACAAAAACTAAGAAAAAAACTTTTTTATAGATATTTTTCAATGCATGAAACGGTCCAAAATATATTCCCTGGTAACTATAGTACTACACTTTATATTTTCCTCTACTTCAGATCTTAATTCATCTTTCATTTTTATAAATATAAGTAGACAGCATAAGCTTAAACCTTAACCATTTCTGAATTGGTAAAAGGAAGTTATTTAAATTTTTCCTGTAAGGTATATATATATATACTTTTTTCTAAAAGCAAGAAAAGCATTGTATTCCCTTGCTTTTTGGAGTGATGTTTGTGGCCTTCTTTTACCTGTGCTAAAAAGTTGCCCTAGAGGCTTCCGGGAAGATGGCGGAACAGTAAGACGCAGAGATCACCTTCCTCCCCACAGATACACCAGAAATACATCTACACGTGGAAAAACTCCTACAGAACACCTACTGAACGCTGGCAGAAGACCTCAGACCTCCCAAAAGGCAAGAAACCCCCCACGTACCTGGGTAGGGCAAAAGAAAAAAGAATAAACAGAGACAAAAGGATAGGGACGGGACCCGCACCAGTGGGAGGGAGCTGTGAAGGAGGAAAGTTTTCCACACACTAGAAAGCCCCTTCGTGGGCGGAGACTGCGGGTGGCAGAGGGGGAAAGCTTCGGAGCTGCGGAGGACAGCACAGCAACAGGGGTGTGGAGGGCAAAGTGGAGAGATTCCTGCACAGAGTATCAGGGCCGACCGGCACTCACCAGACCGAGAGGCTTGTCTGCTCACCCGCCGGGGTGGGCGGGGCTGGGAGCTGAGGCTCGGGCTTCAGTCGGAGCGCCGGGAGAGGACGGAGGATGGCGGCGTGAACACAGCCTGCAGGGGGTTAGTGCGCCACGGCTAGCCGGGAGGGAGTCCGGGGAAAAGTCTGGACCTGCCGAAGAGGCAAGAGACTTTTTCTTCCCTCTTTGTTTCCTGGTGCGCGAGGAGAGGGGATTAAGAGTGCTGCTTAAAGGAGCTCGAGAGATGGGCGGGCGCGAGCCGCGGCTAAAAGCGCGGACCCCAGAGACAGGCATGAGACGCTAAGGTTGCTGCTGCCGCCACCAACAAGCCTGTGTGCGAGCACAGGTCACTATCCACACCCCCCTTCCGGGGAGCCTGTGCAGCCCGCCACTGCCGGGTCCCGGGATCCAGGGACAACTCTCCCAGGAGAACGCACGGCGCGCCTCAGGCTGGTGCAACGTCACGCAGGCCTCTGCCGCCACAGGCTCGCCCCGCACTGCGTGCTCCTCCCTCCCCCCAGCCTCAGTGAGCCAGAGCCCCAGAATCAGTGGCTCCTTTAACCCCGTCCTGTCTGAGCGAAGAACAGACGCCCTCCCGCGACCTACACGCAGAGGCGGGGCCAAATCCAAAGCTGAGCCCCTGGGAGCTGTGAGAACAGAGAAGAGAAAGGGAAATCTCTCCCAGCAGCCTCAGAAGCAGCGAATTAAAGCTCCACAATCAACTTGATGTACCCTGCATCTGTGGAATACATGAATAAAAAACGAATCATGCCAACTTAAGGAGGTGGACTTTGAGAGCAAGATTTATGATTTTTTCCCCTTTTCCTCTTTTTGTGAGTGTGTATGTGTATGCTTCTGTGTGAGATTTTTTCTGTATAGCTTTGCTTCCACCATTTGTCCTAGGGTTCTAACCGTCCGTTTTGTTTTGTTTAATTTTTTTCTTAATAATTATTTTTTATTTTAATAACTTTATTTTATTTTACTTTATCTTCTCTCTTTTTATCCTTCCATCCCTTCTTCCTTCATTCCTCCCTCCCTCCCTCCCTCCTTTCTTTCTACTTCTACTAATTCTTTCTTTCTACTTTTTCTCCCTTTTATTCTGAGCCATGTAGATGAAAGGCTCTTGGTGCTGCAGCCAGGAGTCAGTGCTGTGCCTCTGAGGTGGGAGAGCCAACCTCAGGACACTGGTCCACAAGAGACCTCCCAGCTCCACATAATATCAAACGGTGAAAATCTCCCAGAGATCTCCATCTCAACACCAGCAGCCAGCTTCACTCAACGACCAGCAAGCTACACTGCTGGACATCCTATGCCAAACAACTAGTAAGACAGGAACACACCCCCACCCATTAGCAGAAAGGCTGCCTAAAATCATAAGAAGTCCACAGACACCCCAAAACAAACCACCAGACGTGGACCTGCCCACCAGAAAGACAAGATCCAGCCTCAATCACCAGGACACAGGCACTAGTCCCCTCCACCAGGAAGCCTACACAACCCACTGAACCAACCTTAGCCACTGGGGACAGACACCAAAAACAACGGAAACTACAAACCTGCAGCCTGAAAAAAGGAGACCCCAAACACAGTAAGATAGGCAAAATGAGAAGACAGAAGAACACAGCACATGAAGGAGCAAAATGAAAACCCACCAGACCAAACAAATGAAGAGGAAATAGGCAGTCTACCTGAAAAAGAATTCAGAATACTGATAGTAAAGATGATCCAAAATCTTGGAAATAGAATGGACAAAATGCAACAAACATTTAACAAGGACCTAGAAGAAGTAAAGATGAAACAAACAACGATGAACAACACAATAAATGAAATTTAAAATACTCTAGATGTAATCCTCCGTTATTCTGCTATTGTAGACAGCTATAGCTTCAGACCTAGAGACACACGCAGACGGCAAGTAAGGGGATGGAGAAAGATATTTCATGCAAATGGAAACCAAAAGAAAGCTGGAGTAGCAATTCTCATATCAGACAAAATAGACTTTAAAATAAAGACTATTAGAGGAGACAAAGAAGGACACTACATAATGATCAAGGGATTGATCCAAGAAGAAAATATAACAATTGTAAATATTTATGCACCCAACATAGGAGCACCTCAGTACATAAGGCAAATACTAACAGCCATAAAAGGGGAAATCGACAGTAACACATTCATAGTAGAGGACCTTAACACCCCACTTTCACCAATGGACAGATCATCCAAAATGAAAATAAATAAGGAAACACAAGCTCTAAATGATACATTAAACAAGATGGACTTAATTGATATTTATAGGACATTCCATCCAAAAACAACAGAATACACATTTTTCTCAAGTGCTCATGGAACATTCTCCAGGATAGATCATATCTTGGGTCACAAATCAAGCCTTGGTAAACTTAAGAAAATTGAAATTGTATCAAGTATCTTTTCCAACCACAACGCTATGAGACTAGATATCAATTACAGGAAAAGACCTGTAAAAAATACAAACACATGGAGGCTAAACAATACTCAATAACTGTGAAGTGATCACTGAAGAAATCGAAGAGGAAATCAAAAAATACCTAGAAACAAATGACAATGGAGACACGACGACCCAAAATCTATGGGATACAGCAAAAGCAGTTCTAAGGGGGAAGTTTATAGCAATACAATCCTACCTTAAGAAACAGGAAACATCTCAAATAAACAACCTAACCTTGCACCTAAAGCAATTAGAGAAAGAAGAACAAAAATACCCCAAAGTTAGCAGAAGGAAAGAAATCATAAAAATCAGATCAGAAATAAATGAAAAAGAAATGAAGGAAACGATAGCAAAGATCAATAAAACTAAAGGCTGGTTCTTTGAGAAGATAAACAAAATTGATAAACCATTAGCCAGACTCATCAAGAAAAAAGGGAGAAGACTCAAATCAATAGAATTAGAAATGAAAAAGGAGAAGTAACAACTGACACTGCAGAAATACAAAAGATCATGAGAGATTACTACAAGCAACTCTATGCCAATAAAATGGACAACCTGGAAGAAATGAACAAATTCTTAGAAATGCACAACCTGCCAAGACTGAATCAGGAAGAAATACAAAATATGAACAGACCAATCACAAGCACTGAAATTGAAACTGTGATTAAAAATCTTCCAACAAACAAAAGCCCAGGACCAGATGGCTTCACAGGTGAATTCTATCAAACATTTAGAGAAGAGCTAACACCTATCCTTCTCAAACTCTTCCAAAATGTAGCAGAGGGAGGAACACTCCCAAACTCATTCTACAAGGCCACCATCACCCTGATACCAAAACCAGACAAGGATGTCACAAAGAAAGAAAACTATAGGCCAATATCACTGATGAACATAGATGCAAAAATCCTCAACAAAATACTAGCAAACAGAATCCAACAGCACATTAAATGGATCATACACCATGATTAAGTGGGGTTTATTCCAGGAATGCAAGGATTCTTCAATATACGCAAATCAATCAATGTGATACACCATATTAACAAATTGAAGGAGAAAAACCATATGATCATCTCAATAGATGCAGAGAAAGCTTTTGACAAAATTCAACACCCATTTATGATAAAAACCCTGTGTAAAGTAGGCGTAGAGGGAACTTTGCTCAACATAAGAAAGGCCATATATGACAAACCCACAGCCAACGTCGTCCTCAATGGTGAAAAACTGAAAGCATTTCCACTAAGATCAGGAAGAAGACAAGGTTGCCCACTCTCACCACTCATTTCAACATAGTTCTGGAAGTTTTAGCCACAGCAATCAGAGAAGAAAAGGAAATAAGAGGAATCCAAATCGGAAAAGAAGAAGTAAAGCTGTCACTGTTTGCAGATGACATGATAGTATACATAGAGAATCCTAAAGATGCTACCAGAAAACTACTAGAGCTAATCAATGAATTTGGTAAAGTAGCAGGATACAAAATTAATGCACAGAAATCTCTTGCATTCCTATACACTAATGATGAAAAATCTGAAAGTGAAATCAAGAAAACACTCCCATTTACCATTGCAACAAAAAGAATAAAATATCTAGGAATAAACCTACCTAAGGAGACAAAAGACCTGTATGCAGAAAATTATAAGACACTGATGAAAGAAATTAAAGATGATACAAATAGATGGAGAAATATACCATGTTCTTGGATTGGAAGAATCAACATTGTGAAAATGAATCTACTACCCAAAGCAATCTACAGATTCAATGCAATCCCTATCAAACTACCACTGGCATTTTTCACAGAACTAGAACAAAAAATTTCACAATTTGTATGGAAACACAAAAGACCCCGAAGAGCCAAAGCAATCTTGAGAACGAGAAACAGAGCTGGAGGAATCAGGCTCCCTGACTTCAGACTGTACTACAAAGCTACAGTAATCAAGACAGTATGGTACTGGCACAAAAACAGAAAGATAGATCCATGGAACAGGATAGAAAGCCCAGAGATAAACCCACGCACATATGGTCACCTTATCTTTGATAAAGGAGGCAGGAATGTACAGTGGAGAAAGGACAGCCTCTTCAATAAGTGGTGCTGGGAAAACTGGACAGGTACATGTCAAAGTATGAGATTAGATCACTCCCTAACACCATACACAAAAATAAGCTCAAAATGGATTAAATACCTAAATGTAAGGCCAGAAACTATCAAACTGTTAGAGGAAAACATAGGCAGAACACTCTATGACATAAATCACAGCAAGATCCTTTTTGACCCACCTCCTAGAGAAATGGAAATAAAAACAAAAATAAGCAAATGGGACCTAATGAAACTTCAAAGCTTTTGCAAATCAAAAGAAAGCATAACGAAGACGACAAGACTACCCTCCGAATGGGAGAAAATATTTGCAAATGAAGCAACTGACAAAGGATTAATCTCCAAAATTTATAAGCAGCTCATGCAGCTCAATAACAAAAAAAACAAACAACCCAATCCAAAAATGGGCAGAAGACCTAAATAGACATTTCTCCAAAGAAGATATACAGACTGCCAACGAACACATGAAAGAATGCTCAACATCACTAATCATTAGAGAAATGCAAATCAAAACTACAATGAGATATCATCTCACACCAGTCAGAATGGCCATCATCAAAAAATCTAGAAACAATAAATGCTGGAGTGGATGTGGAGAAAAGGGAACACTCTTGCACCGTTGGTGGTAATGTAAATTGATACAGTCATTGTGGAGAACAGTATGGAGGTTCCTTAAAAAACTACAAATGGAACTACCATATGACACAGCAATCCCACTACTGGGCATATACCCTGAGAAAACCATAATTCAAAAGGAGTCACATACCAAAATGTTCATTGCAGCTCTATTTACAATAGCCCGGAGATGGAAACAACCTAAGTATGCATCATCAGATGAATGGATAAAGAAGATGTGGCACATATGTACAATGGAATATTACTCAGCCATAAAAAGAAATGAAATTGAGCTATTTGTAATGAGGTGGATGGACCTAGAGTCTGTCATACAGAGTGAAGTAAGTGAGAAAGAGAAAGTCAAATACCATATCTAACACATATATATGGAATTTAAGAAAAAAAAAATGTCATGAAGCACCTAGGGGTAAGACAGGAATAAAGACACAGGCCTAGTAGAGAATGGACTTGAGGATATGGGGATGGGGAAGGGTAAGCTGTGACAAAGCGAGAGAGAGGCATGGACATATATACACTACCAAACGCAAGGTAGATAGCTAGTCGGAAGCAGCCGCATAGCACAGGGAGATCAGCTCGATGCTTTGTGACTGCCTGGAGGGGTGGGATAGGGAGGGTGGGAGGGAGGGAGACGCAAGAGGGAAGAGATATGGGAACATATGTATATGTATAACTGATTCACTTTATTATAAAGCAGAAACTAACACACCATTGTAAAGCAATTATACTCCAATAAAAGTGTTAAAAATAAATAAATAAATAAAAATAAAAAGGGGAGGTGGTTTGGTTAAAAAAAAAAAAGTTGCCCTAGCCAATATCAATATGAGTCAATTTAAATATTAGTCTTTTGGAGAGAAAATATTATTAAATAGATTTCCTATGACAATGAGTTCAAAGGGTAATTTTCTAGTTATTGATCTTTTCTAGAACGAATTTCTTTGTAATTATTAGCCCCCTTTACAACGAAAAATTGCTTCAACCTTTTCTTTAAAGTGTTCCTTTGAGTCGATTCATCTTCCACCCACTCCTCTTCCCATAATAACTGTTTCCAGGAGAGTCTAAAAAGCTGACTAAGCAATAATCATCCTTTAACAGTGGACATTTTTTTCCAGGGGAAGATCGGATTGTATTGCAAGCTGCACTTTCAAATAAGTAGGTAAAACCAAGCAACATCTGCCCTTGAACAAGTAAATTTTTGTGAAAACCAGTGAACTAGGACTCATAATTATAGATGACTTGGCAAAAATCTAGGTACACTAAAATAAAACAACTAAACTATCTAATGATTTGTATGTCTTAAAATTAAGTATAAAAATATGTGTGTGTACTATTTAGCTTCCCCTTCTTTGATCTTTAGTGTGGAATCCCATAGGCACAGACTGTGATGTTAACTGCAGTTGTATCAAAGTTTGTACATTAAGGGGTTTCATCTCTCAGTCATAAGAAAGATGCCATGTAATACTTATGATAGAAAGTTTGATTATTTTAATATGTAGTTTACTTTCTGAGTCAATGCCTTTGTGTAATATTTTCAACAAGACTAAGAACACATATGTCTACAAAATCCTGAATAGAATTTCTGTGTTTCTTTTAATTGCTTATACAAGCCTTAAAACACCGGATGACACAAAGTTGTTGAATTATGGTGATAGCAACAAATGGCCATGATGGGACACAGATGCCCTTTAATGATGGGTAGGTCATCCTGTCTTATGGTCTCTGATAAACATGCTTGAATCTGTCAAGATGCCACATTCCTGTTTTTTTTTGTGTTTGTTTTTAATTTTTTGGCTGTGCCACACAGCACGTGGTATTTTAGCTCCCCGACCAGGGATCAAACCTGAGCCCCCCGTAGTGGAAGCGTGGCGTCCTAACCACTAGACCACCAGGGAATTCCCAAGATGCCACATTCTTTGTATATAATAGGATCTCTTGTTTGGTAGTAGCTGTGTTCTAAAGTAAGCAGCTGAATTCTTGTAAAGTTGAAATCAACTCATCCATAAAGTACATTCATGGTTGAGGGAATTCAACCCATTATGGTCATTCTGATGAGAGGAAAGAATGGAGGTCTGGACAGATATCTAGGCACTTAAACTATTTGTGCCAGTAAGATACCATCACATCCTTAGGACGGAAGTAGTAGAGAGATTTCTGAAGGGTTTACTGCATATTCTTTAAATATTATGCCTCCCTAACTGTAATACATTTTAATAGATATATTTGTTGCTATGAGGAATAAATGAAACATGAAATTCCACTTTATAAGAAGTTAGATACTGAAGTCTAGACAACCTAAGAAAAATTGTACACATGGTTCTGCTCTACTATATTTCTCTTTAATTACATGGAAGGGAAGGTAGCTTGCGTAAGAATAAGAACACCAAAAGATTTATATCATTGCATTTTCAGTCATAAACAGTCTTGAGCAGGATGACCTAAAAATGAATGTCTCACAGGCAGGAAATTTTTTTATAGGGTCAAGACTCTAATATAGAATCAAAAGATTTCAGAAGCTTACTATGAAGCACAGCCTAGGATCAATATTACATTTATCAAAAGTCATAGTCAGAATAATAGCACACTACCTCTGGTGTTATATGTCCCATTGTAGGATAGTAAGTATGTGAAAAACCTATTTGAATATTTATAGATTTTCTGCAATCTTGAGTTCTGGATTTTATAAGAAACCCCATTTGTGGATTGTGAGAAAGTAGGTCTGATACTCCAGAAAAAATTCATCGGAGTGAAGGCAACAGATGCCAATGTACAGCTGATCAAAGCACAGATAAGACATGTCAGGATGGTGGACAAACCACTTCCCAGTTTGATGTGTCTGCTGTTGTACCTCATCTGTCTAAGAAGCCCCAAACTTTGGACACACACATGGTCAGATATTCAATCCTGGTGGCTTTAAATCTTAGCTGATGGGACACAGAACACTTTAAACCGGTCCCATGTTAGCTATGTAGGGGCTGGTTTAGAGAACTCCTTTCTCTGCTAGAGTACTGAAGCTCACCAAGGTACATCTACACATGCCATGAGAGCAACACTGATTTAGGCAGACTTATTGTGGAAGTACTATTCCTATCACCCATTTCCCAATTCAGGTTATTCTTCTGGTTCCTTCTCTTATTGGGATTTCCCAAAGTCTTCCTAAAATACTTCAATATCAATGATATTCAGAAATAATTTTATAAAATACATGACACCTACATCTTCAGGCATGTACATGTACTCTTGGTATTTCTTTGTGTGGTACCATACGTTATTGTTTACATGTGAATACGTTACCATAAATTATCAAAAACTGGAAGTATCTTTAATATATTCTGAACATGAAACATTCATGTGGTTAATTTTTTTTACATATAAAAAGCTGTATTCTGTAAAGTAACTTTTCTATACCTGTCACCCATCCAACCTCTTCTCAGCCCCCACTACCTGTGGGTATCCACTCTTGCTAGTTTCTTAAGTATCCCGCCAGAGTTCATCTAGAGAAATACAACTGAATTTCAGTGTGTTCATATCCCCGTGTTAAATGTAAAAATAGCATTCTGTTCTCAACTGTTCCCATTGTTCTATGCATCCTGCCTTTTATTTATTTATTTATTTATTTGGTTAACAGGAGATCTTGTCATATTAGTACATAAAGAGCATCTCTTTTTCTTTCAGCTGCAATATGTCATTATATGGTTGTCAATATAAATGATATTATATCATTTCATACGTGTGCACCTGATTTGTAGGATAAATGTTCAAAAATTTAATTTCTGTCAACAATTATACAAATTTTTAATATTAATAAATATTGCCAAATTTCTCCCATGCAGGTTATATCAATGTACACTTTTTTCAGCAACATATAATAAAACCTTGCCTTTGCTTGACCACTACCATCCTATTAAAACATAGTATAGTAGAAAGAGTACTAGGTTTGGATTTTTACTAATTTTGCTGGTTAGGAAAGTTACCTCTTTAAATCTCAGTTTTCTCATCTATTAAAAAAAAACTATACTGCAAAGTTATTATGAGAATTAAATAAAATTATTATATAAAGTGTTGAGTATAGTTACGTACCACGTAGTTAATACCAAATAAATAGAAACAATTGCTTTTTCCCTAACTTTCAAATCATGATGTATATTGTACTTATCTTAATTCGAGAAAAAACTACTTTTTGCATGATTTCATTTTCATTAGCTATAATAATTATTATATTAGCTTACCAACTAATAGTATATAGTTAACCTACTAATGCAAATGTGCACCAAGCACTCACTCACTGCCTTCCTTTATGGAGTAAACAGAAACTGAAGCACAGCACATGAATAAGAGAATAACAAATGTAGGCTTGAGAAACTGACACAGAGAGACTTGGCATTTCTGTTTAAACACAGAATATGAAATCTGTGCAGCTATCTCTGTCCTCTCTAAAACCACATGACAACAAGAGTAAAGGGACAAAAAAATAATTTTTAACAAATGACAAAAGGACAAAGAGTATGGTATAGGAAACCACAGCAAATAATAGTTATTGTTATTAATCATTAATAATATTAATAACTTAATATTAATATGTAATATATCTAATAATTATCAGTTATATAGGTGAATGAATATTATTAACAAATATGTCATATTAATAATATTAATACATGAACAAATTTGAACATAATAAAAATAAATATTAACAATTATACTTACTATTAGTGAGAGTAATGCTATTTTTAAGTTAGAAAGCGGAGAAAAAGAGTGGTAAGTTACTCAGCAGGTAGGAGAAAGTTGAAACTGATGATTTTAATGGAAAAAGAGAAGCAGCAAGCTAATTTGCACCACAGAACCCCAGAAAGGACCTTTCTATTAGGCCAAGATAGGAAATGAAATTCAAGTAGACTATATGGCTTGACAGTGATTGGCTACACAGTCCACACTACACAAACACAGTGCATGAATGCACTGACTGCTGATCTAATCCCATATTATATTATACCTATATAAAAAGAAGGGAACTGTGTGTAACGAATCACTGTCAATAGTTAGGGGGTCAATAAATTATATAATAAATTGAAAAAATAAATAGTGTAAGCATGTCATTTAGAGATACAGAGACAATCACACAGCTAAAGTGTTGAAAGTCGTTGCCTCTGGGGAATGTAAGTGGAAGGATTTAGGGGGAAAGATAGGGTGCTATTTTTATCATTAAGCTTAAAGTATTATTTGAATTTTTAAACTATATGTATGAGTCATTTCTGAAGACAAATAAATTGAAATAAAGAGAAAAAAATGAAGGTTAAGCTAAATGTAGAGAGAGAATGATGCACCTTTTCTTTAAGTAAGTTTAGAAAGAGCTGTGTGCTGGGCAAGTTACTTCTTTAGAGGTACAGCTAGTCTTTTGTACAGGAATTTGGTAGTACACACTGTTTAACATACTTAACTAAGATTTAAGATAACAATGATTAGTTCCTTGATTGTGCTTTTAGAGATGTTAAAATTTTTTGTAACCAATTGGCTTCCAGGATACTTCTCTACCCATCCCCATCCCCAACATAAAAATGATTCACTAGCATATCTTCGCAGATATCTTAGAAGAAGAGCAGGGAAGGAAAACAGTGGAAAGACCAGGCATTAAGTCTAAAAAATAATAGTCCTCATACTTCACCCTATCACACAGATACAGATACACTCTCACACATCACACATCACCGCCACACTCCACCCTCCACCCCCAACGATTAAACACTGGGACCTCCAATTGATCTGAAACTACTTTACAGCCCAGAACAATACCAGGTCATCGTTTTGCAATCAAAATTCTCCAGTGCTTGAGAAACTGTTTGTATTTAATATAGTCAACTATGGCCCATATGGGGCCTCAGAGGGCAGCTAGAATCAATACAACAATGTTATACATTCTTGACCTTTAAAATGTGTTCTCATCTCTTCTTCCAATGGGCATATCCTTTCCTAAATTATTGCCTTGGAATCTTGAACATTCACTTGAAAGAGACTGTTTCTAAATTTAAATTAAGCAGCATCCAAGGCACTCCTTTCTATTTTCTGATTAATAAAAATATTCACATGTTTAAGTTGGAAAGTAGCTGAGGAATGTTGCATTTTGAATATCATCATAGTACCTACCCATGGCAGGATCTCAGAACTTGGTCGTGGTCACTTAGATATTTAGTGATAAATTCAGGCATGGGACCTAGTTTGGGATTATTGTCACTATATTGGCTGCCTCTCAGGACAGAATTTTTAGCATGAATTCAACACAGGTAATATGTTCCAAGGAGAACTGCAAATAGAATCTATGTCATCCATTATTTCAGCCTGTTTCATAAAAAAAAAATTCTCTTTCATTTTTCTCTGTCTTTTTAAGGGAAGGTTTACCTTGATTCACCACTTTTTTTTCTTCCCAAGCACTCACATTCTATTTGTTGGGTGGATCTCTCTTCCCTTTATTTCCACTTGACCTATATTTCTATATTCCTTGAATTACCTTTAATTATCTTTCAGTTTCCATCCCTTGTTTGTATTTGATTTTCATTGTTGGTACTAATTTTAAAACAAAATTAGTTTTGGATCACTAGAAGTCTAACACAGGTAGTTTCTGCCCTGAACTTCTTTCCTGACCTACACTGCTACTGCTCTGTAAAGTAGAGGCTGCCAAGAATAGGAATGGGAGCTTGCAAAGTGTTCAGAGGAATTTAAGAAACATATTTTTTTCTCACATCTGGGGAGCTCATTACTTCATCTTTCTTAATGAAAATGATGATGATAATGACAAGAAGAGTGACTGGTGATGTGATAATCATGAAGATAACAGCAAGTAGAAACTGCTGTGATAGTAGTAGTAGTACTACTATTGCAGTATTGTAGTAGTGGTGGCGGTAGTAGTAGTAGTGCTAGTGGTGGTAGTAGTACCACTACTAGTAGTATAGTAGTAGTATAGTAGTATACTAGTAGTAGTAGTAGTAGTGGTGGTGGTGGTGGTGGTAGTACTAATGGTAGTGGTGGTAACAGAAGCAACAGCAGTCCCAGCAGCAGCAAATACTCAATACTGGGCATTCGATCACGTCTTTCCCACCATCCTATAAACGTCCTTTTTATTGAGTCATACATTAACTTGTTAATATTCAACCAATTTTGAAACACTAAGTGGAATTTTATACACAGATGAGAAAGTGAAGTTTCAGGAAATTAAATAACTTATCTGAAGATAAGTTATTAAATTAAATAACTTATCTAAATACCTGGGGAAATAACTGGCAGAATTCAGACCTTGGTATATCTGATTCAAAAATCCATGCCCTTACATTATTCTCTGTATCTTAAGTTCTCATGTTTAACAAACTTTTCTACCAAGATTTTCCATTTGTATAAAGATAGGAAGAGTTATGGCTTCCTTTTCTCCAATGTTCCCTAAAGATCCCAATCTTCTAAATGAGACTGTTTTTTGGTATATCATACATCAAGTTGTATTTAATAAAAGTTTAAAATGGGAAATCCATGTCATTCATTTTTATATGCTTCAAGATACCTATGGAACACCATGCACAAAAAGTGGTCACAGAATCGGACTGGATTAGATGACTGGGAAAACTAAATTCCTCCTAAGGTCCACCTGTTGGAAAGTTGTGTTGCTAATATTCAGTGAGTTGCTCCCCACATCTCAAGTAAGGTAAGTAGACAGTGTTAATGTCACAGTAGTAAATGTGTACAGTCTATACATTTTGTTTTGATATGTAACAAGGGCAAGTAATATAATCTCACTTTGGTAAGATATTGGTTTCATTTTTGTAATTAAACATTTTTTTGTTGTTGTTTCCTTGCTTATTTTGTTACCAGTGATGAGTTATGAGGTTTGGGAATTTTCACAGAGAAAGAAACAGTTCCCAAGAGGGCAGTCAAGTTCAAGTAAAGTAAGAAAGATGAAGTTCATCTGTCCACAGCAAAGCAGCGCAGAATTCAGTCTACTTCCCCAGCTGTAAAAGGCAAACCAGCCACAGGGACACATGTAGGCAATGCAACGATTACTGTGCCTTGCTGTGCTTTTGCCAAGGGATACTAATATGATAGACAGGTATCGATCACTTAAGGTATACATAACAGCAGTATCCAGAGACATGCATGCTAGATCCCTGTCCATTTCACACATGGGAAAACTAGTACAATACAGAGTGATTAAACTCTGTAGCAGGGCTTCCCTGGTGGCGCAGTGGTTGGGAGTCCTCCTGCCGATGCAGGGGACACGGGTTCGTGCCCCGGTCCGGGAGAATCCCACATGCCGCGGAGCGGCTGGGCCCGTGAGCCATGGCCGCTGGGCCTGCGTGTCCGGAGCCTGTGCTCCGCAACGGGAGAGGCCACAACGGTGAGAGGCCCACGTACCGCAAAAAAACAAAAACAAAAACAAAAACTCTGCAGCAATCAGGAGAAAAGTCTAGAAGAGATCTAGAAGAGCTCCTGGTCGTAAAATAATGGTGCACGTACGCAGCCCTTCATTAGTTACATCCATTACAATTGCTTTCAGTACACAGTCTCTGGCAGGAGATGGAAGGAAAAAGAAAAAGGCAGTCAGCAGGAAATAGAAAGTCTTCCAATTTGATGGCATTTTCCTGAAAATAAAAAGGAGTTATAATAGGCAAACTTGAAAAAAAAAATACGACACAAAAAACAATTTTCTTAGCTACTTATTTTCAGTCTTGCCCCTGTTATTTTAGTACTGAGTTAGAAAACAGCTTTTTTCTTTACTCTCTACTTTTGTTTTGAGTGGGATACTAAAATCAAGGTGTTACGATGTGGTGGAGAGGAGAACCTATTGTTAAAAAAACAGCATGTGGCCCTAAAAATCTAACCATTGATCACCAGGTAAAAACATACAGAGAGTGGAGTCTTATCTTGAAGTCCATCTAGTCCCAGGGCCTCACTTTCTAGGTGATGGAACTGAGGTCCAAAAAAATTAAATGATTGCTAATTATTGTGCAAGCCAGATAAATGCTGTGCATTACACGGATATTCCAAGCTGCTGGACATCAACCTAAAGAATTATTTAAAGCCATAGCTCAGAAAAGAGTCCAGGGTTACAAAAATACTCCATTCAGCACAGTTCTGCTCCTGACAGAAGCACAAAAGATGGTTTCTTGCAAACCATGGTGGTAGTTCTAATAGCTACCAACCACTGAAGCCTATGTTCTCTCCTTAAGTCACTACAGATAAATCATATCCTGAACCTAATTAAAATGTTGACTTCTCTACCTTTTGAGGTAGTCACATGGTTATGTTTAGTGTCCTAGGAACCAGATGCTAGGTGAACAAAGATGAATAATCAATCCTTGGTCCTTGATCTCAAAGAATCCATGCTATGATCTGAAGACAGACTGTTATAATACAGTGAATTATGGGAGCTGAAAAGAGAGCAGTAACCTAGCCTGAAGAGAGGCGGCAGATTACAAAAGCTACACAATAGCTTTTCCTTTGTCTTAAATTCACCTGTTAGAAGCTTCAAGAAGCTAGTTCTAACATTGGCTAGTTTGAACCCATCTATGTTCTCCCTAAGTCCTCATTATTTAACAAGCCAAGATTATTTAACCCCACGCAAGTGTCATAGTCTTTAAAATCGATCCTCACATATCAGAGATTGCCAATTCTGGAGAGCCAGAGGTTTGTTTCAAAATTCTTACCTGTTCTCTGAGTGGGCCTCACAGAGGTAAGGATAGGTTAAATATTTCCCTATAAGACAGAGAGCTGTATACCTTTATAATAAAGATAAGAAAAAGTCTTTCCCTTACATGGTTTCAAAAAGCCTTTAATTGCACCCTCTTAGTAAGTTGGAGGGTTTTTCTAAACCTATTGACAATGAGGCTAAGATAGATGTGTAAGACATATAAATTATGTAGAAATCTGACCATATTTTAATCATTCTTTTGATTACCTGTTTGTTTTTCTTCACTGCACCTTTATACTAAACCTTACAGTCAGGATGGGAACACAAGATACACTCAAAATACAGACCCAGCATTTTAGATGTGCTTTATAGAAGAAGGATGGAGAAGAGAATGACAAAGCTCACAAGTGATCTATTCAAATATTTAAATGTTGAATGCACCGTGATTGACATTTCATCTAGTCTAAAGACTTTAGTCCCAAATTCCACTGCCTTTCACCAAAAGGAATCAATTCACAAAATGTTCAATGTGTTCTCAGGATACCTGCAACTCTATCACAAAGCCCCATCGGCAGAAAGGTCACCTACTACAGGCATCATGCAAAAACCTGCTTTCATTATGAATTAAGTTTGAATATATGAAATCATTTCGTTTAAAGAAAAGAAACTCCCTGTTGATTGAGATTTCATCGAGAATGGCCTAAATGTTGCAGAGTACTATTCTTAGGCATATTCTTTCATTGGGCTTTTCTTTGAAAAAAGAAATTATCGGTAAATCAGGTATGGCCTCAAGATATGTGTGGATAACTACTTTTACTGAAAGCATAATACGTACCAGGTTCTGAGCAAAGCACTTGCTTTATATGCTTTTTCTCATTTAGTCCTCTCTAGAATATTATAAGGGAAAGTTTTCCTACCTCCATTTTATGGGTGAAGAAACCAAGATTTAGGAAGGGTAAGCAACTTGTCCCAGGTCAAATATTCAATGGCTATTTGGAGGTGGAGGGATGATTTCAAACAAGCCATCTGACTCTAAAAGACAGTGTTTGTAATTTCCTCTTGCAGTCATGAAAATAAAGAGGAAAACCTCCTTCCTAGTAATGTCATCATGAATGACTGATTTTGAATGATCAAAGGAAGCCCAGAGATGATCTTAACCAATGTCCTCATTTTACAGATAAGAAACTGCCTTTAAACTTCCCTTTTTATCTGTATGGACATAACATAAATTATAAGAATCTATATGCCTGGTATGGTAAAAGTTTATTTCAATAAATACTGTATTTTTAATGAAGTATAGTTGATTTACAATGTTGTATTAGTTTCAGGTGTACAGCACAGTGATTCAGTTATACATATTCTCTTTCAGATTCTTGTCCCATATAGGTTATTACAAAATATTGAGTATAATTCCCTGTGCTATACAGTAGGTCCTTGTTGGTTAACTATTGTATATATAGTAGTGTGTATATGTTAATCCCAACCTAAATACTCTTGCTTTAAAAACTTCAAATATGAAAAAAAATACAGTAGCTTCCTAGGAAAACAGCTATTTATACTGCTCTGTGGCCTCTTCCAAGCTTTACATATAACAAACAATGCACACAATGGATAGGATCATATCATCACACTGTGTATTACTTTTCTCACAGTATATTGTTTTTCATGTACCTGGATAGTCTGCACATTCATCAATTTAATGGCTATGTAATATTCCATCAAGCGGATGAAACAAAACCAATTCACTGTTTTTATAAAACATCTGACTTTACTTACTAAATGCAAACTAAGTTTGTGTGAGCGTGTATTAGAAATTGCTAGACACATTTTCAATGAAAAAAAACATTGCAGGAATAGGCAGATTGTTATCTATCTTCCACAAACCAGATTTGAGAGAAATGTTTTAATGAAATGCATAGAGATTTATTTATCCTGATTTGAGATTTTGAGGTATGGAAAAGCAATTCTATATCTGTCATTTGTAATACAGATTATTGTTATTATGATTATATATGAAGCTTTGTGAATGCACCCTGCACTTTATGAATATATCATAGAGATAAAGTAGGACTCTGCCCCCAATGCTTATGAAAAAAGAAAAAAATGGGTAAAGTACAGATAATTGTGAACATTGAACAGAGATGCATATTAGTAGATGAAGACTTCATAGAAAATGTAAGATTTGAGAATGATTTTAAATGGGAAAGGAAAGACCCTAGATAAAAAATAAATTTATAGTGACGACATCTCTAGGTTTATTTTTAACCAGCTGACAGACTTCATTGACTGCTTCTCTCAAGCACATAATTTAACTTCTGTAATTCTCTATTATCTGAGAGGAGCTTACCTACCTTTTGTGGACGGTTTAACTCTCAGAGGACTAGCTTTTCTGTTTATTTATCCCCAATTAGACTTGTTTCTACCTTCCCTGAGATAATAGCACCTGTCATGTTGAAGTCAACTTTTGCTTAAGGTATGTATCCTGTATTAATCCTTTATAGAATACATTTCATTTTACACTTCATTAAATTCAAAAGATCAAGGGAATAAGGAGGAGGTTTGATGGCAATGTAGCCGCTAGGATTGAGTGTTAGGGAAGTGTTTCATAAAGAAATTAATTGATCCAAGTACTGAAGGAAAATTAGGATATAGTAAAGCCATCAAGGGGGGATAGGGCATCTCACACAGGGAAGCATGGAACATCACGGGCATTATACATGGTGTCCATAATGTCTGGAAACATTGACAAATGTACATATAAATGTTTACAAGTGAATTATTGATATTACATTAAAATACATGGCATATTCAAAAACATCACATGGTACGTTCTATGTGGCACTCCTTACTAAGAGTGCAGTTAAATGGGCTGCACAAAATTACAATGAATACAGTGCATTAATGAAGTATTTCCATCAATCTTTGCATATGCATCTATGATTCATTGCTTTAGATGAATTACACCTCTGATTTTCACTGAATAAACCTTCACATTTAACGTAGCCCATAAAAAAGTAAGCCTGGATGTTCAGAAGTAAATACAAATAATAAAAAAAATAAACTTATCTATGTTTCTAGATTTTATGGCAATGCTATAGGATCTGCTGGCAGTTCAGTATGGCTCGAGGGTAGGATGTACATTGAGGAGGGAAGGCAGGAAGGAAGAACATGTATTTGGAGAGGGGCCCCAGTCATTCCAGCTATCTCAGCTGTATTAGTTTCCTTTGCTGCTGTAACAAATTTACCACAAATTTAATGGCTTAAAACAACAAAAAAATGTTCTCTTATAATTCTGAAGGTTAGAAGTCCAAAATCAGATTTGCTAAGTTAAAATCAAGGTGTCAGGAGTTCTGGTTCCTTCTTGAGGCTCTGAGGAGAGGCTTTTTCAGCTTCTAGTGTCTGACTATATCCCCTGTCTTATGGGCTCTTCCTCCATTTCCAAAGTTCATCATTGCAATCTATGCTTCTGTCATCACATCACCTTCTTCTCTTCTGTAGAAGTATCTCCCTCTACCTCCCTCTTATAAGAACACTTGTGATGATATCACTGGCCCCACCTGGATAATCTACTATACTCCCCCATCTCTAGATCTTTAACTTAATCACACCTGCAAAATCCCTTTTGCTATATAAAATAATATATTCACAGGTTCCAGGGACCAGGAAGTGAGCATCTTGGTAGTGGGCAGGGGGCATTATTCAGTCTACCACACCAGCAAAGTCCCTTCTAGGCCAGTCAGCCCCCCAATAACTGCCAGATAACTTCAGCCACATGAGTGAAATCAGCTGATCCCAGCAAGATCAGAACTGCCCAGTTTAGCCCAAGCTAAATTACCCACCAGCAGGATACTGAGCTAAAAATATATGATTGTTGTTTTAAGCTACTATGTTTTGAAGAGGTTTGCTATGTTCAACAGGTAAAAAAAAAAATCAATCTGCAAAATTTCTGTATGAGGAAACTATGGGTTCATCCAGGTGGCCAAATTGGCAAGTAAAATTATGGATTTTGACTTGAGCTAGAAATTCAGGGTCACCTAACTGAATTTTAAACCAACAAGCAAAATGCACAGACTTGATTCCTATACTATGAGTTCATATTGGTAGCACCATGCTTACCATCCAATGGGGAGAGCATAGGACTTTGAGATTCTCCTATTCATAAACAATTATAATTTCTCTTTTTTGAAAGGGTAAGTCTAATACTTTTAGAAGAATGCATTTCTCAGTAGGGATTCTAGTTTCAGCTTTTGTCTTCCAACTCAGAGCCCTGCCTTGAGAAGTTGTTGTGAGGACACAGTGAGGTAAAGTATACAAAAACCTACAATAGAGCCAGACACTCAGGAAAATGCCCATGGGTGTTATCTATTATTCTTATCATCTCTTCACAGGGCCTGCACACAGTTAAGGGCTCATCATCACCCAAGAAACCATGGGTTACTTCTACTGAGTAAGCCATAGGAGTGCCTTGACTTTCTAAAACCAACAGGCAGTCTTCTTATTTCATCTTTGCTGTGAGACCTTTCTCTGTGAAATGCTAATTCTACAAAGACTAGAATAGGTGAAAAAGAAATGAACTAGGTTTCTAGTCTTAGATCTGCTGCAAACTGTGTCATTTTATTTTTTTTTAATTTTTAAAAAAATTTTTTTATATAAACTAATTTTATTTTTATGCAGTATACATTTTATCACTTTGTACTAATACATCCTCATATTACAAAGGCAATTTAGTGGAAGAATGTTTCTTTTGATATTTGAATAATCTGAAAGAACACAAACAGAATTATACATTAAAAAATACTCATTTGGATAACAACAACAACAAAAAAAGACAAGTTAAACAACAAAAAAATTTTCCTTTCTTACAGGTGCACATTGAAGTGGACCTAATTCGGTTTTCTTTTTAAAAGCCTCCAAAGACAAAAGCAGCTTAAAATCTAATTAAAAGGAATAAAAAATGTTTACTAAATTACTGGTCTCCAGCACCATTTTCTGTTGTTTTGATGCAGGTTCTTCGTCTGTTTCTTCTCTTGCTCTTTCTACTGGTCTAGACGCACCATTTTCATCATGTTCATCATCACTATCAAATTTAGTTTTCTTGCCCTGAAACTGTACTTTTCCTTTAGCAGACCCAGTCTGGGCAGCTTTATTTCCCTTTCCTTTTCCTTTAAATCTGCGACCTTTTGACTTCCATTTGTTTAGGGATTCTTGTTGATCTTCTATTATTTTTTTCAATGCTTCTTTTTCCACATCTCCTTCTAGTACTTTCCAGGTGACCTCTTTGTTCCTTAATTGTAGGTTACCATTATTTGCGTCTTTTGCTTTATCCAGTGCTTCCTTAGCTTTTTCTTTAAACAGAATTATTCCCTCTTTGGCTCCTCTGACAAAGTCTATCCATTTTATTTCACCATGATTTGAGGAAAGGATATGCAAATCTTCTCTACACGTCTGATCATCTAAGTCCCCTGAGAATTTCAGCAAGCAGCTAATCTTTTCTTCTAGAGATTTTATTTCAGCATTTTCTGCTAACTTTTGTTTTTCTTCTTGCTCTTGTTTAGCTCGTAATTAAGCATCTATTTTATTTTGCTTTCTTTCTTCATTTTTTTTGCAAAGTAATCTTCCTTGAAAAGTATTAGCAGGTCTGTGTCTTTGTACTTCTGGCCAGGGGCCTCGACAAACTTCTTAGCAGATTCAATGGTATCAAATACAGCAAATATTGATCCCTTAAATGTTTTGTGCAATGTTCTTTTCACCTGAATATTTAGTACCTGACCTTTATCTTCCAACCATTCTTTTATGTCATCAAGGGTTGCATCAATTGGGAAGCCTTTAATATAAACAGATCTGTTTTTTACATCATTTTTATACTCATCAGTCACTTCAGGGAGGGGTTTGCTTGGAGATCTTCTAATTTTAGTTTTATCTTCACTTATTTCCATGAGTTCTGCCTTTGATTTGCGCAATGCTTCTACTATTACATTGAAGTCTGTTGTTAGACAGTTTAACCTATTAAATTTTATCATTATCTCCAAAGGTACCCAGCCTTCATCCAGTTTGATCTGTTCCTTTAAAAATTTGTCACATGGCAAATTGAAGTCACCAAAATAATACTCGATTTGATGACAGATTTTGGCCTCCAGAGCAGCCATTTTTTCATTATCACCATTTTCTGCCATTCTGGCTATCTTTAAGTTCCCGGTCCCACAGAGACACGCCACAGGTCACTAACAGCGACAGCAACGTCTCCCGTCCCCAGCACCTGGCGGCTTGCCCAACGCACCTAAAGAAGATGGGGGTTGTCCCGGCAACCCTTGCAGCCAGGGTGGGTGCGGCTTCGGGCTTAACTGTGTCATTTAAAAAAAGACACTTAACCTCTCTGTGCCTCACTTTCCTTGTGTTCTAATATTTATTTAGTCAGCTTCAGGGAGCAATTGTAAGTATCAGCTGAACCAATTAATCAATCAGATGAACTGAGCACTAATGATGGCCTTGGCAATGTGCTAGCTATCCTGAAAACTTAGAAGTAAGTTATTGCCACACCCAGCTTTATAAGCTGTACCCTTTGTCTTAGTCCACTAGAGCTGCTCTAACAAAATACCATGGACTGGGTGGTTTATAAACAACAAAAATTTATGTCTTACAGTTCTGCAGGCTGTGAAGTCCAAGATCAAGGTGCTGGCAGATCCAGTGTCTGGTGTGGGCTCACTTCCTGGTTTATAGACCCTTATTTTTACTGTGTCCTCACGTGGCAGAAGGGGTGAAGGATCTCTCTTATAAAGTTACTAATCCCATTTATGAAAGCCTCAGTCCTCATGACCTAATCACCTCTGAAAGGCACCCCCTCCAAATACCACCACATAGGCGATATAGGTTTCAACATGTGAGTTTTGGAAAGACATAAGCACTCCTTTTCATGCACATACAAGGGATTCCTGTTCCTGGATTAATGATAATACTCTAGAAAAAATAAAATGTACCTTCCAAATTCTGTGTACATAACCATAAACACAGATATTATTTTAAGGTTTGCACTTAATATTGAAAAATCATGCAAAAATATGACAGAGAACACATGTATAAATTGTCCTTCTTCAAATTTACAAGAATTAGAGTAAAGGGGTTAAAAAAATCCCTCTCAACTCTCAAACGCAAAGAGGATGGGAGTGGAAACAACTATAGTTAAGACACGTCAAGAAAATTTTTGAAGCTGAAAGCAGATGGGCAATTCTTTATGACTTTGCAGATGAAAGAAGAGTAAGAATCTTTATGATGGAAGCCAAGAAACAAGTGGTTTCTTGTCACAGAACCCAGTAAAATTCCTGGAATTATAAGTAGCAGATACCTCAAGATTCAGTGGGGATCAAGATGTAAAGATTGGTTGAATGCTTGCATCTAGTTAGATCCTTAGATCTGTATAGCATGACAAATAACACTCCCTCCTAGTCTTTCATTATGCATACACAGACACATAGCAGAAAAAGACAAGTCACTTATTCTCTGGAGTGTTTGAATAAGAGGGCTTCCCTAAGAACAGTGGTTCTCAACCAGGTTCAGTTTGCCTCCAAGGCAAGATGTTTTTTGTCCCCAGTTGCGGGGCGGGGGTGATGTTATTGGCATCTAGTGGGTAGATGTCAGAGATGCTGCTAACATCCTACAATTACAGGATGGTCCAAACAACAAAGAATTATTCAATCCTAAGCATCAATAATGCAGAGGTTCAGAAATCCTGCTCTAGAATATCAGAAAAAGTTGAGGGTGGGATGAAATATTAAAACCAGAAGAATTAAATGTGTATCTACACACTAAATGGTGAGAGCTATGTCTTGAATCATGAGTCTCCTTTATCCTCTTTACTCACCTAGCTCAGTTCTACGAAACCTGACAATTTGCTTTATAACCTCCAGGCAGGTGATCAGAGGCTTCCTTTCTTGGGAAAACACTGTCTAGAAGAAAAGACCTGTGGATTCCAATAGCAGGAGTCTCCCTCCAGCTGACCACTCTAAAGTAAAGCCTGCCATCTTCAATCCGAGTTGTGACACATTGTGTCCATATAAATGGACAGGAAAGGATCAGCAGACATTGAGAAGAGTTATGACCTGAATGATATAGACCAAAACAGAGGAAGGAAGGAGGGAGGGAGGGAGGGAGGGAGGGGGGAGGGAGGGAGGAAGGAAGGAAGGAAGGAGAGGGAAGGAGGGAGGGAAAGAGGAAAGAAAGAAAGGAAGGAAGAAAGAAAGGAGGGAGGGAGGAAGGAAGGAAGGAAGGAAGGAAGGAAAGGAAGAAAGAAAGAAAGAAAGAAAGAAAGAAAGAAAGAAAGAAAGAAAG
>NW_021703767.1:62882351-62916549 GCF_005190385.1 Monodon monoceros
AAGAAAGAAAGAAAGAAAGAAAGAAAGAAAGAAAGAAAGAAAGAAAGGAACCAAAACAAGAAAAAGAAAAGAAAGAAAAAAAAAAGAAACTTGAAGGAAACAGGGATAAGGCAGGAAGTAAAAGGAAAAATTGCTTAATATCTTCACAGGTGTAAGTCAGGCTATGAAATAGGAAAAAGATGCTATAAGAAAGGCATATTAAGAGAACCAAGAAAAGGAACTCTAAACATTCATAGATAATATGAAGGAAATTTCCTAGGAAGATTAAAGACAGTGAGGTTTTTGATACTACCACAAACATTCACTAGGGCTTGCTCTTGTGAATTGGCAGCTGCTGGTTTTGTCTTATTTTCTCCATAAATATGATTGATATTATGTTTATTTACATCTCACATTATTCCACAAAGTATGTCACACAAATAATTCATACAAATACTCTGTATAAATCATACTAATAAAATGTAGGTGGGCAGCAAATAAACAGAAAGAAAATCAGTTCAAAGGAAAATAAAAATACTTTTGACCATAAATCAACAGAGAGGTTATAGTTTAACTTCAAACCTACTTCAGTAAATTTGTTAAAAAATGAATGAAAGGGTAGTGATATAAATCACCCTTGTTTGTGAAAACACAGTGACAGGGAGTTTCTCTTCTATTTTTTCTTATTATATTTACTTAGAAAAATATCAGAAATCCCAGTTACCACAGCTTTTTGATTGGCATAGGGCTGAATAATAAAAACTTGTCTGGGGTAGTTAAAATCTGCTTTACTTTACACTGATTCCTTTCTCATGCAGCTTTTCAGGTCAGCTGTGACATACAGCAAGCTACCCCTCTACCAAGATGTTTCCTTCAGGTTAGTGTTGGACATCATAGTTCTTACAAAGCTCTCGTAAAGGAGTTATGATACATACATACCCCTGTTTGTTTGATGCTTTTATTAGATGAGGGCCATCTACTACTAACCTTAGACAGTCTCAAGGAGCCAGTAAGTTTGAAAAAGACTGCTGTTAAGGACCGATTTTATTAATAATGAACCTAAGCTCTGTACTTCAGTAATACTTTTCTTCTAAGAGTCCTGAACTATCAATACTTTGTGATTTAAATGAATTAAGGCCTATAAGACCCTTCGAGCTAGAGAAGACATGTTTTTGAAGTAGAAGATCTAAGAAAGAGAGATACAGAGTTAGTTTTACATTTAAAAAGTGAAATGAAAAATCACCGTTCCTAGACCACCACCCCGCACGGCCCGTGGTCGTATAGTGAGGCTACAGAGCTGAGGGGAGGGCTCCTTCCTGTCTTCTTGTCCCAGCCCTCTTCCAGCCCCTCAGCTTCCCAGACCCTCATGCAGCTGGTTGTAATTTCTTTCAGGAGCTCTTTTACTGTCTACCTTTCGGGATTAAAAAAAAAAAAAAAAAATCAAGAACTTAAAAGACACACACAAGTTTAAAAAAGCAAAGTGCAGAGAGAGGAAGAAGTGACAATTTTTTTTTGATAATTATGCTTTTTTTTAAATTTTTAGTATTTTTCAGTTTTTACTGTGGGTCAGCTATTGATATTTCATCAGGATAACCATTTCTTTGCTGAGTTCAGGTGACTGAAAGAGAGCCACACCCTCAAAACAAAACACACAAAACCACAGAATCACCTTTAATCCAGCTTTTTATACAATGTCTCAGTTTCCCGTAACTTTGCACACAAGCTTCTGTGTTGAGTTGAATTGTACCTGCTTTTTTTATTTGCAGAGAGTGTGACTATTGAACTTGAAACGTTTTAAAAAGAATCACCTTTCTTCCCCTTTCTCTCATTTATTGTGTTATGTCCCACCTTGCTCTCTATACCCCTCTTCTCTTTTCCCTGGTTCCTCCTTCCTCTGCTTCCTCCATAGTCTTTTTCTTTTCCTATCTTACCAACAGTCTCATATTCTCAGACCTCGAACCAAACATGATGGGGGTCTTTCTGTATGAATCCAAACAAATCACTGAATCAATGTGGGGTTGGAATTAGGAGAGGGGCTCCCTTTCTACTTGACTTTGTTTAATCCACTTGGGAAGGTGGCTACATAATCCTTTCCTTCTGCTAAGCTCCCTCTTCTGCCCACAGTCCCATTTGTTAGGGGAGAAAGCAGTGTCCCACTATGAGTTCTGGCTTCCCCTTTCTCCCCACTGTGTCCTATTTGGATATGAAGCTCAGGCCAAGTGGCCTTCCCATTCTCAGCGATGGGAGAAAGAGGTCTGGGGATAACCAAAGCCAATCTCAGATCCTTCTAGCCTCCCTGCTCTGGTCCTTAAGCCTTGGGATTTGGCAGAGTACACAGTGACTAATGCATAATACCTTGGAATCAGAGTACCATTGCTTTTGGAAAAAAGATCTCCACCACTTTAGTCTGAGCAGAAAGAATTCTCTCTCTAGTTCAGGGGTAGGCAAACTATAGTGGGCCAAATCTGGCTGAGGCCTTGTGATGGTTGACTTTATGTGTCTACTTGAAGGATGTTTTGGGGTTAGATTTATATTAAAATCAGTGGAGGCTGAGTAAAGCAGATCACCCTCCACAGTGTGGGTGGGTCTCATATATTGTTCTGAATAGAACAAAAAGCAGGAGGGAAGTTCTGCAGCATATGGCCTTCAGGCTTGAGCTGCACTTTGGCTCTTTTCTCACGGTCTCCAACCTGACAGCTCGAGGACTTGAACTGCAGCTTCAACCTCTCCCTGGAGCTCTGGCCTGCTGGTGTACCCTGCAGATTTTGGACTTGCCAGCCTCCATAATTGTATGAGTCAATTCCTTAACGTCTCTTTTCTGTATATGGACACATCCTAGTGGTTCTGTTTCTCTGAAGAACCCTGGATAGTAAAGACCTGTTTTTGTAAATAGAATGTTATTGGAAGACAGCCATGTCCATTCGTCCATGTATGGTCTATATAGCTGCAGGGTTGAGTAACTGCAACAGAGACACTGAATGACCCACAAAGCTGAAAATATTTACTATCTGGCCCTTTACAGAAAAAGGTTGCCAACCTTTGCTCCAGCTGATGCCCTATCTCTCTTCCTACTAAGAAAACATTGCATGATTGGAAGCTTCTCCTGCCACCCTGGGCTGCTAGCTTTCCCTTATTCATTTTGCCTCAGTACTCTGGGTATGCCTGCCTCTACTTGAGCACTTAGGATATAAACGTATCCATCTCTGTGTCTCACACAAGAGGGTGAGCTCCTAGAGGTCCAGGGCTGTCTTACTGCTTTATTTATTTTTGTTTTGAATTTTGTTCATGTTCAGAATCCAATAGATATCTTTTGAGGAAATAAATTACTAAAACAACAGTAGATGACATTTGCTACTTGAGCCCCTGTGATGTGCCTATCTCTATGTTAAGCTATTTACATACACTATCTCACTGAATTCAGGCAACAGCTCCGTAATTAACCCCATTTTGCACATGTAGAAACTGAGACCCAGGGAGGATGTGACTTGCCCATGGTTATACAGCCAGGAAAGTGCCGATGTGGGATTTGAGTGCCGACAATCTGACTCCCAAGCCCAGACTCTGATCTATCAACCCCTCCTCACTACAATGAATAAAGCTGCAGCTCTGGGCCCACCTTAGACTTGCTGTTTCTGTGATATCTGAAAGCTATTATTTTAACAAAATCAGTGTACAATATATTTTAAAGTTCAGGGTGCCTGATTCGTCATATATATATATCTATAATTTTTTTTTTGGAAAACAGGCAATCTATTAGCTTTCATCTTTATAAAAAAACTACAGTAAAAGAAATATTTAAAAGGAAATCGAAAACATCCACTTTGATGCCGTTGCTAGGATCCCCTTTCTTTATTATGCAGCGCAGCGCCTGTGCCCTGTGATCTGGGGACCTCCAGGGTCTCTCAGGCATAGCTGATGATCACAGGTACCTCAGGAATGGAAAAGACCCAGCAAGAATACACACGATCACAAGCCTCATTTCTCTTCTTTCTGCTTTATGACACCGTGGTGCTGCAAACAAAGCGCGTGAAAAATTATTTACTTTTTGGTTCGGGTATATTCATTTGATTTCAGCACATCAGAAAAATCTTCTGATCACTGGACTCAGAGACATGGAAAAAGGCATTTACGGTGCCGCGTGAGCCAGCTGACGGTCCTGAAATTCCTGGGGGATGCTCTTACAGTAATAAGGAATTACCAGATCACATAAAAGCATTTATACCAATGCATGAAAGGATTATACAATAGGATAGCTTCTTTATGTGGCCCTTAGTCTGCTGCTGTTATTGTGGTGGGAGGCATTGGGTAGACACCTGGGGGAATGCACACAACCTTCTTGGAGACTATGTAATACAGTCTCTAAGGCTAATTCCCACCTGCCTTTAGGGCAAGCTCTTCAAAGGCTGGTGGCAGCAACAAGATGATTTACAAGACCTAGTGCAGAAATAGCAGTAGTGACTATGTCCTGCTGAGCATTCTAGGAAGTCCCTATGATAGTCTCTTTACATATATTTCCTGCAATCTAAGAAGAAGGGCATCTCTAATTCAAGGAAATTCTATCATCCATTATACAAATGCATAGTTGAGATTCAATGACTGAATGATTCTTCTGAGACCACACAGCTAATAAAGGGAGGAAATGGGATATGAACTCGATTCTGTCCATTTCCTAAGCTTGTACTCATTTTACTATTCATCGTATTCCAGAAAGGAAGAAACTGTCAAGCTCTGTTTCCTGGAAACAGAAGACATTGTAGGATTGACAAATGAATATGTTTGATGCTTCATGGTGATCTCTTCCCAAAGCTTAAAGGTTTTGAAGGGATAAAAAATATGTCTAGTCCTCTATATACCCCAAATATCCTAAAAGCAAAAGGTTACTGGATTACCAGAGTCAAGGACTTATCTTTTAACTTTCTCTTCTGGAGATAGTTTACAGCTCAGATAAGGAGAAATTGTTTTCTGCCCGGGGAAGTCTAAAGAAAGGACCAAAGGTATCCAATTTAGAGGTATAATTTGAACAGCTATAGAGAAAACAGAAAAACAAAACAAAACAAAACAAAAACATGGAATTCTAGCAAGAAAAGTTCCTAGTCTTAGTTTCTTTACTTACTATATACCTCTGGAAACTTTCTGAGCATCTATATTTCGTATTGTACAATGAAAATGAAAATAATAATATTGGCTCACAAGATGGTTAATAAGTGAGATGTGATAGTATAATTTGATAACAATAAAGTGTAATACAAATGTTAGTTACTGCTATTTTAATTTTGATACCATTTTATTGTATTAATATAACATCTGTCTTATGGCTAGGCATGAAAGTGTCAAGGAGACCAAAGAGAGCAGAGTTGACGAAGAAAACATAGCTGTAGAAGTATATAAAATTCTAACTCATCTCATTAACAACTTAAATAATATAATTACTTTGTATTTCCATAAACCAGATTGATGTGGCAAATATCACATTTCACCAGGAAAATATCACTAACTTCCTGGGTCTGAAACAGTGCCATGAATGTTCAGCATTGCTATGGTCTCTTGAAAAAAAGTATATTATTTATGAAATGCTCTTTAAGCAGAGAAGAATATCATTAGCATTTTTATACCTGGGTTTCCTGCTCCTCTCAAAAGAAATACATATTCTTTAAAGCACGTTTCTAGAAAATACTTCCAATGTAAATAGAATCTTAGGTTTGTTTCTTTTCTCTTGGGCTGGCCTCGATCTACTAATTCTTAGATTCAGAGTGTCTCAGAATTTTAGAATCTACTGCTCAGCGGATTTAGAGGCCACACTGTTCTTTCTTTCATCTGAAATTTAAACTCCCTCTACAGTATCTGACCAGTGACTGGCCAATTTATGCTCAAACTCACCCAGAGATAGGACACTGGTCCGTACATGTATCCATTCATTCATACTAGATGCACCCTTTGCCACATACCTAACATTAATGTGAGACTATAGGGAATACAAAATAAGGAGAGGATATGTTCTTTGAATTAAGGTCAGTTGGCTTCTAGTTCCATATAAACAATTAAAAACGACTCAAAGACTTCCTTCAATTTCATGTGATTTGAAATTCACATGAATATAATTCAAATAATAAGAGGGATCCTATTATTTCCTTCTAATTCAGCACACACTTACACTAAACAATTGCCTTCTACCTGCCTACAACCATGCTTTAAGCTCTCGCATGCATTTTCTTAAGTATACCTTTCATCAGACATACTAATTTTATCTGAATAACTACAGATTATTCTGTCCCTACTTCTACTACACTCCCAGAAATTGTCAACACCAATGTGGTTGAGCAATATAGCAATATTGTCTCATGGTTTCTCCTGCTTTCACTGATATCTGTGCTCCTCACTCACTAAGGGGTTTACACATCATCAACGTAAGATTTGGGGGCCCTATATCTGTTCCCTTCCTTACCTGCCACATCTCTCACTACAGTTTAACCCTTTCTCAATGGTCAGTCTCATCCATTGTACTCAAGCCTTCAAGTCCTCTCTAGTCACCAAGTATTCTCTTCTGACCGTCTCCTTCATGGTTCGTGACCCTCATTCTCTTCTTCCCACCATCCTGGAAGTTACTGCTTTCCCACACTTACCAAGAACGCAGCTTCCCTTCTCAAACTAGCCCTCTCCTCACTGTGACCACTTTCACTATCAAAGCTGAAGACCACTTGCCTCTCAGGAACTGAGTCGAAGTTTAGCCCCAGGGGGAGGGCCTCTGGCTCTGTTGTCAGGGATATATTTCCCAGCAATTAAATAAGACTTCAGGTGCATCATTTAACACCTTTGATCTCCCCTTTAAATTATCTTTTTACCTTTGATAACACACATACACATAATCCTTTCGCTGGAAAAAGTCTTCACTTGAACTGCCCCCTGCCCTTTAAAACTACTCAAATTCTCTCCTTTTTACATGTTTGTTTTCTGCCATCATAGCAAGGAAGTTCTCTGGAATTGCCCACAAACACAGTGGCCACTCTCAGTGCCCATTCTTATTTGCTTCTGATATGCATTTTAAAGAGCTAATTACCCATACTTATTGAACCTTCCCATTGAATTTCCCAAACAACTTTTCTTCCTCTTTTTTTCAGTCTCCCACTTCCATTTTTTCTGTCTCTTCAGTACAAAACAGAAATACTCATATGATTACAATAACCCCAGGTATTCAGCTTTTATGATTTGCATTGCATTTTACAAATAAACATGATTTCATTTGATCCACATACAACTTTAAGAGTGTGTAATATTTCCACTTACAGATGACAGAATTAAGTTTCAAGGGGGTTAAGTAATTTTCTTAACATCCATGCCAAGGCTTGAGTGTATATTTTATCTTCTACCTCTACACTTTCTTCCTAGTCATTCCCATATAGTATTAAGTACCATTTATATGCTGATGAAAAAAAAAGTTATTATCTCTAGCCCAGATCTCTGTGTTAAAGACAAAGCTTATATACAATTTGCCCAGTTGACATTTCTGCTTAATGCCTCCGGGGATCTCAACTTTATAATACTAAATTCTTGATTCTTCTCCTTTGTCTCATCTTAACTTTTTTCACACACAAGAATGCAAACTTGTTTCTTCCTCCATTTTCTCTCTCAGCAAATGTCACCACTATTTGCCCATTTGTCTGCTCAAGCCAACAACCTAGAAGTCATCTTGATTTTTTCTTTTCCTTCACTCCTCTATCCCCAATAGTTATCAAGTTTTATTAATTCTTTCTTCAAATGAAATCTGTCAACTGTCCATTTTGCTCCGTCTCTAATGCTTTCACCTTAGCTAGGATAGATTTGCAACTGATCTACCCACTTTCTTTCTTGTATTGCCCCATCTGCTCTCTATACAAAAGCCAGAATGAGGCTTTTACAAGTACAATGGATCCTATAACTTCTTTGTTTAAAGTCCCTAAATGGTTTCCATCTGGATAAGTGCATGATGTGGCCTCGATATACTTCTAATTTATCTTTTACCCTTCGTCCCTGACTCACCAGGATAGAGATGTTTCCCTTTTTTAGTTCTTGGTGTATTCTAAATTCTCCCTGGTCTCTGGGTGTACACAGGTGCTATCTCTCCTACTTCGACCTCCCAACCCCAAAACTCTTTGAATGGAAGGTCTCAGTTTAGGTGTTTAGATCCTGATTGAGAAAACTTTCTTAATGTTACTCTCTAAGGTAACCACTGGTCCCCATCACCAATTTTCTCTCATAGCATCCTCTTTGTTTCTTCCCTAAGAAAGTTTATAGTTATATTTTATTTATTATTTCATACTAGATTGTAAGTACTATGAGAGCAGGTACTATGTCTGTATTTTGTTCACTTCTCTATGTCTAGCTTTTAGCATGACGCAGAGCACACATATGAGTTGTTTAGGGATGCAGTAACAAAGTACCAAAAACTGGGTGGCTTAAACCCCAGAAATGTATTGTCTCACAGTTCTGGAGGCTGAACGTCTGAGATCAAGGTCTTGGAAGGGTTGGTTCCTTCTGAGGGCTGTGAGGAACAATGTATTCTATGCCTCTCCCCTAAGAGGTTCTTTAGCAATCTGGCATTCTTTGGCTTGCAGAAGAATCACCCTGATCCCTGCCTCCATCTTCACATGGCATTCTCCCTATGTATATATCTGTGTTTCCAATGTCCTCTTTTTATAAAGACACCAGTCAAAATTGATTAGGGTCCATCCTAATGACCTCATCTTAATTTAACTAATTACATGTGCAATGACCCTATTTCCAAATGAGGTCACACTCTGAGGTACTAGGAGTTAGAATATCAACATATACATTTTCTTGAGGGGGGAGGGGGGATACAGGTCAACACATAACAGCACATGAAGGTGTTTGATAAATACTGAAAGCTAGGAAGTAATAAAAGTAGCATTTGAACCCATGTCTATCTATCAAATATTAAGTCCATCTTCTAACCCCTGATCTCTACAGGTCCTCTTTTCCCTCCTCTGATGATCTGCATCTTGGGCCTTAATTCTCAAATCTCATCCATGTCAAACAGAATCTGAACACAGTACTAAAACCATGATATCTAGATCTGCCTGGAACCCAGAATCAAAGATTTCCTCTAAGTAAGTCAGTAGCTCATACTCTTTATGTATTGTATTGGTCACAGTCATTGTAAGAAACAATGAAAATGATAGTAATATATTACGTCAAGTCTTGATTTCTAAAGCTGCAGAGAGTTAGAGATTATGAATATTATTTGACAGTGTTTTCAATTATAGGAAGATGAACATAACGGCTTTAAGACAGCTGGCCCTGCTGCTGTGCCTGAGAGGAGGCTACTGTGTAGACTGACCTCTGCCAGATTTCTCACGCTTAAAGAGCTCACATGGACAGCTAACCAATTTTCAAATATATTTGCCTTCTGTTAATACAATTTTGCTTCACAGTTACTTTAATTGCAAAAATTCAGGGTTGACATGCAAGTAGTCTGAACTTCTCCCTTAACCCAGGTTTTCTAGAAAACAAATCCTGTAGCTTGTATGCCGCTATCAGTTGAAGAATCAAATCTCAGAGAAGCAGAAATGAGGGGAAAAGGAGCAAGGGAAGGAAGGAGGAGAAACAAATAAGAAGAGGGACACTAGTGGGCTTGCCATCCGGACTATCTTTAGAGGGGGGATAAGAGAAGACTTCATCTCAGAGAAGGCACTCCAAGAGGAGAGTGTGAGATGTATTTTTTTGTAGGCTTCTCTCCCTGACCCTGCTCTCCCTTCCAGCAAAGTTCATCCCACGGATCATTAACTTTCCTGCACATCTGCATTGAGTCACCTGGTCTCTCCAAGTAGCTGCCTCTAGAGCCCCAGTCCAGCTGGAGCTAACAAAGTTTGAGTTGACAAAGTTTGAGGTCTTAGCCAGTACCACCTAGAGCTCAATAGTCTATAATGGTGAGGTTAGCGGGACTTAGAACCAAGGGGAAAGGACAAGTTGCTGCTTATCAAGAACAGTGAAGGGTCTGAGATTTTACTTAGTTAACCAGTTAGCTGCCTCTTGGATGTTGGCAGAAAACATGAGACTGCTGGAGCTTTATTACTGGCAGTGATAACATTAACCGGAATGCCAGCATTTGTGCATTTTCCCGAGCCTCGATTCCCACAGGGTGACTTGAACAGGGTCAGGTTACACTTGACACACGGTAGGTTGCACTTTAGGAGAATAACTCAAAGCTTAGGGAACGCAAGTGTTTTGTAATGGGCAATAAGCTTGCCTGACCTTTGCCCTGGAGAGAGACATATCCTTACTTATAATGGACACTAAGCAAACCGGCCTTTTGCTCTGCAGGGAGACACTGTCTCTATCTCTGGAACAAAGGCAGTCAGTGTCTCTGCTCACAAGACTTGATGAATTGTGAGAGATCCACAGATAATAGTCTTCTAATACTGTTCAACCAGAAAACAAGGGAAATGTGTATCTGGGGTAGCTTATAAACTAAGTCTACTACATCTTCCTATTTTCAGATATTTACCTTTTGCAAATATTATCGCAAAGGACTAAAATATGTAAAAATAATCTTTTATACCCTGTTTCCTTTTGCCTTTCTCCCAAGTAATTGTAGGTTGGTTAAAACATTTTCTGAAGTTTTGATACCCCGTGTGACTATGAGAATATCTTGCTTAGTTACAGTCTTTTTCTTAGCCTAATTTTTCTATTAGCATATTTAGGTAATCAGAGCTATAGAAATTCTGAGATAAATATTAGCTTCATTCTATGGCTCTAAAAACTGTGCCATCTGCGTTTAAAAAGTGCTATATACGCATATGTTATGGTGGAGAAGGGTGATGTGAGAAACATAACTAAACTGCAGAAAAGAGCATAAATATCTATAATTTCATTTGTAACTAAAGATCTGAAAGCACCCTTATTCCATTTCATAGATCAGGAAAAGGAAGCTCAGGAACATTAAGAAGCTTAAATAAAGAAGGAACCCACTATTAACCCCTGAGGTTTAAATTACACCCAATTTTATGTTCTGTGCTTACAGCTCTCCTTTTTAAGGGTGTCTAACAAATAAATAAGAAAAAAAGACATTATAAAGTAAACACTATAAGGCCTCTCCATTTTTGTATTTCAGGATAGACCCTGACATCTGCATGAGATTAAAGAGAAAAATTAACACTTGGTTTTAATATCATGTACAAAATAATCTTCGAAGGATTTCTCTGTGAATTCTGTGTTGTCTTTAAGACCTGATCATTCTAAATGGCTCCTTGAAGTAATTCAATATGAAGAGCTCTATGTCCTAGGGTGATTTGTACCAGGATGCCTTCCTGTGGGTGTCTATTGTAAATTTCCAGCTCCAACTAGCAATCTTTTTTCATAACAGATACACACTTCACTGAGTGGAGCTCAGCTATAAACATTTTATTGTCTGAGCGATTCATAGGCACCGAGACATACAGTGTTTAGAATCCTGAGTATTGGGGATGAGGGAAAGGAAAGAAAAAGAAAGGACTAGTTGTTGTCATGTTTCCCCCCACCCCAATTTAGCACAATGCTGAAAAAGTATTTGAAAATCTGAAACCGTAGTTTAAATCAACAGATTTTTCCCAAAATCATAAAAAAAAAGATCGGCTTCTTAAATTAATCAATACATCACCGGATTCAGTCAACACAAAGAGGAGTCCAAGTGGTTTTGTAAAGGGTTAAATCTATGCAGCACTGTTCAGAAAGCAATCTATGTTGCTGTATTACCAGACTGAAAGCATGGAATACATTTATCTGAAAGGAGTATAAATTATACAAGTGCAGAACTGCCACGCAAAAAAGGTAGAGACCCCTGACCCATATCTTAACCTGTATCACTATCTTCCCAAATCCCCAACCTTCTCCCTTTTCTCTGTCGTTGCCTTGGAAATGCTGTGTTTCATGACCTTTCCCCACCCCCAGCTCTCCCCTGGCTGCCAATGGAAAGAAGGAAGACGAATGATTTTAATTCTTACTACTGTGCTGTCTGTCTGATGCAACTCTGCTGCCAGCTGGTCCTGCTGCAGCCCTGCTTATAGGAGCTTGGGTTCATGTGAAATTTTTACACAGAGATGACAGGGGTGAAGGAGGGAAGCCCAGCATGGAGAAAGTCTTGCTGCTCATGGAGTAAGATTAAGGTAGCACAGTAGGGCTGCAAGCATGGCACATACGGTTCGACTTCTGAGCGTTCCATAGCCACAAGGTGATAAGGGGGTGATGCTAGCCCAAGACAAAGGCCTAATGAAATGCAATGTATAAAAGGTAACATACATACATTAGCCTATTTAAAAATGAAACAGGGCCTCCCTGGTGGCGCAGTGGTTGAGAGTCCGCCTGCTGATGCAGGGGACACGGGTTCGTGCCCCGGTCCGGGAAGATCCCACATGCCGCGGAGCGGCTGTGCCCGTGAGCCATGGCCGCTGAGTCTGCGTGTCCAGAGCCTGTGCTCTGCAACGGGAGAGGCCACAACAGTGAGAGGCCCGCGTACCGCAAAAAAACCCCAAAAACAAACAAACAAAAAAAGAAACAGTATGTAGAATAATGTGGCACGGCTTGATGAAAAGGACTGTTCTGGACTTGATCTTGTTAATGGCTTTCTCAAACATTAGGAGAGTCAAATGCTGAGCTATTTTGGTAGGAAACTGCAAATACAGAATCCAAGGACAGTTATAGGAGGAAAAGGAGAAGAAAAAGTCACTGTAGGGAACAGCAACAGCCCGGTGACTCTATTTACCTGAATTCTGTCCCTGACTGGACTCTTACTACGGGAATTTGCCAGGTCTTGGGAGTAGAAGCAGTTCTTCCTTCATGGCTGCCCAAGAAACAGACATACTCGCAAACACATATTATGAGAAGCAGGAGATAGGAATGTTAGTAATTAAAGTAAGAGGATGTTTATCCTGAAGAAAGTGTAGAAAGGAGAAAAGCAAGAAAAAAAAGGCAGCCAGCCAGGAAGGAAGTCAGACAGTGACAAATTGGCGGTTCGGTGTGGGGTTGTTACTGGTAAGAAAACACCATAGGAATCAGGACCTGGACAATTTCTTTCAGATGTATAAACATTTCCCTAAAGCAAACCTTGAAAGACTTGAAACATCAATCTGTCACAGCAGAGGGCAGCAGGGAGAAACAGTGTTCTCAAACACAGCTCAAAGCACCATGTAAGATCAGCTTTTTGAAAAGTCTTTGCCAGAAACCTAGATGCACAAAGGGCATACTTTTGTGATCTCTGCAAAATCTTGAGAACAGGTATTTTCCAAGAGTTCAGAACCTCTAGTTCCCTTTAGACAAGATCAATAATAACTGAACCTGAACACCTGTCTATCTTCCACTCATGCATCACACACATAAAAACTAATGAAGCACACAAAACACATTTCAAACCCAAGAAATACACATCAGAAGAAAAAAACAATTAGATCTTGACCAAGAAATGCTGGTTCTAGGCAGTATGCCTAGGAAGTTGCAAGAGTCTTCTGCATTCAGCCAAAAGAGTGAAGATAGGTGAGAGATGAGAGAGAGTGATAAGAGAGGGAGGAGGAAGAGAGAGTGTGAGAAGGAGGAGGAGGGGGGGAGGAGAGAAGGAGGGGGAGGGAGGGAGGAGGAGGAGGGAGAGAGGAGGGGGAGGGAGAGGGGAGGGGGAGGGAGAGGGGAGGGGGAGAAGAAGGAGGGGAAGAGGAGGAGAGAAAGATCTTGAAATGTTCTTCCTCCTTGACGTCTCAAATATTTACATTTTCCTTCCTTGTTCCCGCCTATGCCATTTCCTCTCCTGCCCTTTTTGTTCATTTCCCTACATCCTCTCTGCCCCCACCACCCTCCACTCCTCATAAACGATTCAATTCTTTGGTGATGTGTTGCTACCTCCTGCACAAGTCCACCTGCGTTTTGTTTTTTGGGGTTTTTTTTCCCCCACGTTCTGCAGGCTCCCTCCCACCCTCCCTTTCCTTCTCTCCATCCTGAAGTAGAATATCTGTGCATGCACAGCATACACACAAATACACAACTGTCCTGACTTCTCTCTGGCACGTTCCAGTGACAGACACTCCAAACATTTAGCACAGCACGCCAAAATATTGAAGTAAAAATGAGAAGCTCTTCAGTTGCAATGCTAATTATTCATAAACGAGCTCTTTTCAAGGTAGGAGTTCTGGCAATGATGCCTGGTGTATGAGACACTGGGATTCTATTGTTAGAAGACAACAAAGTTCCCCTTCAAATGCTAGGTGGCAGTGTTACCTCACTAACAGGCACATACCTAAGACTTGACAAGACACACATGTAATTTAGCTTGAGTAAGACACACATAAAAGTGGAGAACTCGTAGAGACGGGCTGAAGCCAGAAAAATAAGTTGCCGTGACGGTCCATGAAGGAGTTCATAAACATGGAAAGCTGGGAGTCATTTCTTTAAAAAGGCTCAGCCAAAGACAGTTGTTATTTTAAGAGCCTGCCTTGTCATCTCAGCATCAAGATTTCAAAGCCATACTGTCTTTTAAAAATATGACACTGGTACAGAGATACACCAGATGTTTAATATTTTTTCCAATTCCATCTGAATTTCCTATCTGAATAACAGTGATCAATATTCATATCAACAAGAAAATATCTGAACACCAAACATTGCTCTGATCAGGAAGGGATTTCATGAGCAGGTTGTCTTTTTCTTTCTCCATGTGATCACTGCCACAATACCTTCAGTCCCAAATCACGCAAGATAGACTCCTCAAGGACATCTTTTTCTTTCTCTCACTTCCGAATCAGTCATCTAGACCAGTGGATTCACTCATATAAATATTACTCAAGTCCATACTCACCTCTCAATCCCCATTGATCTTGGTTTATTTAGATTTTTAAAATTTTTCCTTCCTTAGAAGATTGTGGTAGACTTTTGATTGGACATCCTTCCTTTTGGGTCTTCCCCACCATATACTAACCTAACCAAAGTTACAAGAGATCTCAAAAGCAAATACAGATCACTTAAAGGTGCAGAAACTCACATAATCTGTTATCAAAAGCAGCATTCTAAGGACACTTTGTCCTCTTAAAAGAGAGAGAAAACCAAATCTAGTCTTGCACCGGCTTGCTTTTAACAAAATTCACTTATTTAATTAACTTCAATCTAAACCCAGCCAATCTTGACCATCCACAAACGCTACATCGCCTTCTGTGTTGATATCAGTTCATTCCTTATTTTCTCCCATCCAGAGACAACCAGCTCTAAGACAGACTTACTTTCTTTTCCCTTAATAAAATGTAATTCCAGGGCTTCCCTGGTGGCACAGTGGTTGAGAGTTCGCCTGCCGATGCAGGGGACACGGGTTTGTGCCCCGGTCCGGGAAGATCCCACATGCCGTGGAGCGGCTGGGCCCGTGAGCCATGGCCGCTGAGCCTGCGTGTCCGGAGCCTGTGCTCCGCAACGCGAGAGGCCCGCGTACCGCAAAAAAAAAAAAAAATGTAATTCCACTCCTCATACCTTCTTTACTGAAAGCACACATCCTACTTTCCTACTGAATACTGAAATGTTTCCTTTATTATTTTTATTAGCTTTAATTACCTGTTTAAATTAGAGTCCTCAACTCTTAAAAACCTTGATTTCTAGTGAAAACTAAGAAGTAAGCAATTATGAACCATCTTTTACATTAGCATTCTGTAGATTGGTGAACATAAATACCAGTGATAATTTCTAAAAACATTTGCTTTCTTACAGAGAACATCTCTGGGTGGCACCAAACATATTCATTAGTAGTCCTAAATACCTTCTTTTTCTGTTTAGTAATTGATGTCTCAGTATCTTATTTGGAAATGACCCAGCTATTCAACAAACTTCCATCATTTAACTTAGCACAACTCTAAAATTTCATGTTACCAAATATCTGGAGAGATGATCCTCAAGTAGACATTTCTAAAACAGAACTATTCCTATAGAGTTTACCTAAAAGCCCTTATCTCATTTACATTTACTTTTTCTTAAAGTTTTTTTTTTTTTAATTTTGAGTTACTTTCCTTGTTGACAGATTTGTAGCAGATATAATAAGGCTTCATTTGACTTCTGTTAAACCTAGGTACAATAGAGGTATTATACTTAATGTTGATGACTCTAAAGACATGTCTATATTAATTAAATTAACAAATTTTAATATCAGATATTAATTTAATACTGAATATTTCCCAGTTCACGTGACCTGAAATTAATTCTGATCAGTTACCTTCTGTATTTTTGAGAATTTATATAAGCACTTCACTTCCTTTAAGCAATTAATTAGAACTCATTGACAAATTAATTTTGATAATACCATCCAAAGGTAAGGACATATCTATAATGCACACAGATATATAGACAAACACGACCAGAGATCTCATAGCTTCATTTTCTAAACTTAGTCATGAATCAGGTATTACAATATAAAACTGACTAGCTTATAAAGAACAGTTGGAATAAGTAAAATTTAAAAAGGCTTCTTACCCAGTTTTGCTTGTTTGTTTTGTTTCTTTATTTTTTTTCCTCCTCGGTCTCAGGAATTAGAGATGGTCTAGATAAAATAAGTGCTCCTGAGAGCCCTGGTCTCAAGGCACAGGGAGAGAAAAGCAAGTTCTTCTAGAAACACTTGTCCCTCAACGTCAGAATTCTGAAAAGACGTTTCATCAAGCTTGCCTTTTCTAACTGTATACGCAAAAAAGAGACAGTTGTGGAATTTTCAAGAGTTTCACTCACCTAAACCAATTTTCTCTGCAGTATAAAGAATATTGTGGCCACACAGTGTTATGATAAAATATCATCTTTTCCTTAGTCATAGGCTCATAGCTAAAATCTTTCCAGTCAGACAGAATTCTCCCAAGAGGGCTCCACAGTGGAACAGAACCAGAATTTCCACTTCATAAGACAGAATGGTCATCACAAATCACAACACAGAACACAAAGTATAAAACACACACAGGCAAGGCTATCCTAGTCAGACACTCCTTTAAATACAAGACTGCAGTCTCTCAGAAAGCTTCCTTCAGAGACACAGAACTTCAGATCTGAGTACTGACAGAGTAAACAGAAATATTTCAGGTCTTCAAAGATTTCAAAGGGAAGGAAAGGAGGCCAGGTTGAAAGAAGAGGCGAAGGAGGAGGGACAAAAGTGGTGGCTTTACAGACATCTCCTGCCACCTGCAGACCAGATGCCTAGGCATTATGAGACTTTTCCCTAGGCTTCCAGGAAGGTAGGAGGGGAGCTTGCCCTATCAGAAACCAGAAACCAGATACCAGGTAATTTGAGTTCTCCACCCACTGGAGCTGATCAGGCTCCAGCCCTCAGATAACCAAGGCTGTTCAACCAGACTCCTGCATCCAGGACCAGGATAGAAGAAAGGAGGGTATGATAGAAAGGCTTGAAAAGAGGGAAGTGAAAAGAGGTCAACAAAGTCGCTTGTTCCTTACCCAGTCGGGGCATTCTGGACAGTCATCCACATCAGGAGGGAGAACAGGGACAAAATGGTCCTGGTAGGAGCCGCTAGGTCTGGTCTGTCAGTGGCAAGCTAGTCCCTGAGTACCCCAAGTGGTCAGGATGTCAGTCATAGTGAAAAAGGGGTCCCACCAGAGTCACCAGTTGTTGCAGGAAGGGGGACCTCTTCCAGGGCCAGAGAGTGGGCTCTTGTCTAACACTCAAAAATGAATTGCCTGAGGTGACACACACACTGATAAAGTAAGAGACCTTATTGGGAAGGGGTGCCCAGGCGGAGAGCAGGAGGGTAAAGGAACCCAGGAGGACTGCTCTGCCATGTGGCTCACAGTATCAGGTTTTATGGTAATGGGGTTAATTTCCAGGTTGTTTCTGGCCAATCATCTTGCTTGGCCCATGGTCTGACTCAGGGTTCTTCCTGGTGGCACGTGCATCTCTCAGTAAAGATGGATCTCAGTGAGAAGGATTCTGGGAGGTTGGTCAGCTCCTCCCACTTTTGGCCCCTCCCTAATTCTCCTGGTTACTAGCAGCATCAACCATGTTCCTTATTGGGACTTGCTGTTGTGAGACAACTCAGACAAGTGGGCCTGGCCAAGACAGGTGGTTTCGGTCAATAGTTCCCTAACAGTTTGACTCTGAGAGAATCAAAAACCTTGATTCAAGAAATGGGATCCTTTATATCCCAAGAGTTCAGCATGCCATCTTCCAGCACACCTGCTTATTTTATGTTCGACAACTAAAATCCCAAAAGCGGCAGACATCTAACAAGAGAGGACAATTTTACTAAAAACAGTCTAGAATTACAATGGCCATTTTGCGGAACTTTCCAAATAGATAAGACCATTTTAAAAGTGCACTTAAAAGCAAGGGATCCCAAATCAAACAAAAAGAATGGAATACCTATTCTAATTAGAATGCAGAAGGCTTCATAAGTTTTTGAAACTCCAAGATAGCATCATCGAAAGATCTGTTGCTAAAGGCTAGTAAAGAATTAAAGAGAGAAAAGGTACCTAAGACAAAAACTACAGCCCAAAATTGGGGAGGTGGGAACAACTGTCTTTGTCTGGCAAATCTCTGCAGGGACAAATGTATGGCTCTAGAAGTTCAAAGTTCACCTGCTCTTTTTTTTTTTTTTCCAAACGCCCACATCTCACCTATCCCTCTCAAAATACTTGAAAAGATCAGAACATTGGAAATAGAATTGTCCTGCACTTAGTATGTGCCTTGGTGATAAAGATTTCCTACCCCCATCTTCTCTAAGATTTAGAGCCATTCATTGACACACAAACTTCAAGGAGGTAATTCATATCAGAAGGGGGAAAGTTCATTCAAAACTTAAGTCATTTGAAACTTATGAAAAATTGTATGTTATATCCAAAAATACTAAAAAACAAAACAAACAAAAAAAACACTTTAGTGGACAGCTTCATCCACCAGAGGGCAGACAGCAGAAGCAAGAAGAACTACAATCCTGCAGCCTGTGCGACAAAAACCACATTCACAGATAGACAAGATGAAAAGGTAGAGGACTATGTACCAGATGAAGGAACAAGATAAAACCCCAGAAAAACAACTAAATGAAGTGGAGATAGGCAACCTCCCAGAAAAAGAATTGAGAATAATGATAGTGAAGATGATCCAGGGTGTAGAAAAAGAATGGAGGCAAAGATAGAGGATGCAAGAAATGTTGAACAAAGCCCTGGAAGAATTAAAGAACAAATACCTAGAAGAATTAAAGAACAAACAAATAGAGATGAACAATACAATAACTGAAATGAAAAATACACTAGAAGGAATCAATAGCAGAACAACTAAGGCAGAAGAACGGATAAGTGACCTGGAAGACATAATGGTGGAATTCACTGCTGCAGAACAGAATAAAGAAAAAAGAATGAAAAGATGATGAAGATAGCCTGAGAGACCTCTGGGACAACAATAAACACAAAAACATTTGCATTATAGGGGTCCCAGAAGGAGAAGAGAGAGGGAAAGGACCCGAGAAAATATTTGAAGAGATTATAGTCGAAAATTTCCCTCACATGGGAAAGGAAATAGTCACCAAAGTCCAGGAAGAGCAGAGAGTCCCAGGCAGGATAAACCCAAGGAGAAACACGCTGAGACACAAAGTAATCAGACTGACAAAAATTAAGACAAAGAAAAATTATTGAAAGCAACAAGGGAAAAATGACAACATACAAGGGAACTCCCATAAAGTTAACAGCTGATTTTTCAGAAGAAACTCTACAAGCCAGAAGGGAGTGGCATGATATATTTAAAGTGATGAAAGGGAAGACTCTACAACCAAGATTACTCTACTTGGCAAGGATCTAATTCAGGTTCGATAGAGAAATCAAACGCTTTACAGACAAGCAAAAGCTAAGAGACTTCAGCACCACCAAACCAGCTCTACCACAAATGCTAAAGGGACTTCTCTAAGTGAGAAACACAAGAGAAGAAAAGACCTACAAAAACAAACCCATAACAATTAAGAAAATGGTAATAGGACTACACATATAGATAATTAAATTAAACGTGGATGGATTAAACGCTCCAGCCAAAAGACACAGACTTGCTGAATGGATACAAAAACAAGACCCATATATATGCTGTCTACAAGAGACCCACCTCAGACCTAGGGACACATACAGACTGAAAGTGAAGGGATGGAAAAAGATATTCCATGCAAATGGAAATCAAAAGAAAGCTTGGAGTACCAATATTCATATCAGATAAAATAGACTTTAAAATAAAAATGAGGGGCTTCCCTGGTGGCTCAGTGGTTGAGAATCTGCCTGCCAATGCAGGGGACACAGGTTCGAGCCCTGGTCTGGGAAGATCCCACATGCCGCGGAGCAACTGGGCCCGTGAGCCACAACTACTGACCCTGTGCATCTGGAGCCTGTGCTCTGCAACAAGAGTGGCCTCAACACCGAGAGGCCCGCGCACCACGATGAAGAGTGGCCCCCCTCTCGCCGCAACTAGAGAAAGCCCTCGCACAGAACCAAAGACCCAACACAGCCAAAAATAAATTAATTAATTAATTAAAAAAAAAAAAAACTCACTCACTTTAAAAAAATAAAATTAAAAAAATAAAATAAAGAATGTTATAAGACACAAGGAAGGACACTACGTAATGATCAAGGGATCAATCCAAGAAGAAAATATAACAATTATAAATACATATGCACACAACATAGGAGCACCTCAATACATAAGGCAACCGCTAACAGCTATAAAAGAGGAAATCAACAGTAACACAATAATAGTGTGGGACTTTAACACCTCACTTACAACAATGGACAGATCATCCAAACAGAAAATTAATAAGGAAACACAATCTTTAAATGACACAATAGACGAGACAGATTTAATTGATATTTATTGGACATTACATCCAAAACCAGCAGATTATACTTTCTTCTCAAGTGCACACAGAACATTCTCGAGGATAGATCATATCTTGGGTCACAAATCAAGCCTCAGTAAATTTAAGAAATTGAAATCATATCAAGCATCTTTTCTAACCACAACATTATGAGATTAGAAACCAATTACAGGGAAAAAAACGTAAAAAACACAAACAAATGGAGGCTAAACAATAGGTTACTAAACACCTAAGAGATCACTGAAGAAATCAAAGAGGGAATCAAAAAATACGTAGAGACAAATGATAACAAAAACACGATGATCCTAAACCTATGGGATGCAGCAAAAGCAGTTCTAAGAAGGAAGTTTATAGCTATACAAGCCTACCTCAAGAAACAAGAAAAATCTCAAATAAACAAGTTAACCTTACACCTAAAGGAACTAGAGAAAGAAGAACAAACAAAACCCAAAGTTAGTAGAAGGAAAGAAATCATAAAGATCAGAGCAGAAATAAATGAAATAGAAACAAAGAAAACAATAGCAAAGATCAATAAAACTAAAAGGTAGTTCTTTGAGAAGATAAACAAAATTGATAAACCATTAGCCAGACTCATCGAAAAAAGAGGGAGAGGACTCAAATCAATAAAATTAGAAATGAAAAAGAAGAAGTTACAATAGACACCTGAGAAATACAAAGCATCCTAAGAGACTACCACAAGCAATTCTATGCCAAAAATATGGACAACCTGGAAGAAATGGACAAATTTTTAGAAAGGTATAACCTTCCAAGACTGAACCAGGAAGAAAGAGAAAATATTAACAGACCAATCACAAGTAGTGAAAGTGAAACTGTGATTAAAAGTCTTCCAACAAACAAGAGTCCTGGACCAGAAGGCTTCACTGGTGAATTCTATCAAATATTTAGACAAGAGCTAACACCCATCCTTCTCAAACTCTTCCAAAAAATTGCAGAAGAAGGAACACTCCCAAACTCATTCTATGAGGCCACCACCACCCTGATACCAAAACCAGACAAAGATACTACAAAAAAAGAAAATTACAGACCAATATCACTGATGAATATAGATGCAAAAATCCTCAAGAAAATACTAGCAAACAGAATCCAAGAACACATTAAAAGAATCACACACCATGATCAAGTAGGATTTATCCCAGCGATGCCAGGATTCTTCAATATATGCAAATCAATCAATGTGATACACATTAACAAATAGAAGAATAAAAACCATATGATGATCTCAATAGATGCAGAAAAAGCTTTTCACAAAATTCAACATCCATTTATGATAAAAACTCTCCAGAAAGTGGGATAGAGGGAACCAACCTCAACATAATAAAGGCCATATACGACAAACCCACAGCAAACATCATTCTCAAAGGTGAAAAACTGAAAACATTTCCTCTAAGATACGGAACAAGGATGTCCACTCTCAGCACTATTATTCAACATAGTTTTGGAATTCCTAGCCACGGCAATCAGAGAAGAAAAAGAAATAAAAGGAATACAAACTGGAAAAGAAGAAGTAAAGCTGTCACTGTTTGCAGATGACATGATACTATACATAGAGAATCCTAAAGATGCCACCAGAAAACTTCTAGAGCTAATCAATCTATTTGGTAAAGTTGTAGGATACAAAATTAATGCACAGAAATCTGTTGCATTCCTATAAACTAATGATGAAAAATCTGAAAGAGAAGTTAAGGAAAAGCTCCCATTTACCATTGCAACAAAAAGAATAAAATACCTAGGAATAAACCTACCTAAGGAGACAAAAGACTAGTATGCAGAAAATGGTGACACTAATGAAAGAAATTAAAGATGATACCAACAGATGGAGAGATATACCATGTTCTTGGATTGGAAGAATCAATATTGTGAAAATGACTATACTACCCAAAGCAATCTACAGATTCAATGCAATCCCTATCAAATTATCAATGGCATTTTTTACAGAACTAGAACAAAATATCTTAAAATTTGAATGGGGACACAAAAGACTCCGAATAGCCAAAGCAGTCTTCAGGGAAAGAAAAGGAGCTGGAGGAATCAGACTCCCTGACTTCAGACTATACTACAAAGCTACAGTCATCAAGACAATATGGTACTGGCACAAAAACAGAAATATAGATCAATGGATAAGGATAGAAAGCCCAGAGATAAACCCACGCACTTATGGTCAACTAATCTATGACAAAGGAGGCAAGGATATACAATGGAGAAAAGATTCAATAATTGGTGCTGGGAAATTGGTCTTCAATAATTGGTCTTCAATAATTGGTGCTGGGAAAACTGGACAGCTACATGTAAAAGAATGAAATTAGAACACTCCGCAACACCATACACAAAAATAAACTCAAAATGGATTAAAGACCAAATGTAAGACCAGACACTATAAAACCCTTAGAGGAAAACATAGGCAGAACACTCTATGACATAAATCACAGCAAGAGCCTTTTTGATCCACCTCCTAGAGAAATGGAAATAAAAACAAAAATAAACAAATGGGACCTAATGAACCTTAAAAGCTTTTGCAAAGCAAAGGAAACTACAAACAAGACGAAAAGACAACCCTCATAATAGGAGAAAATATTTGCTAACGAATCATTAGAAAAAGGATTAATCTCCAAAATACATAGACAGCTCATGCAGCTCAATATTAAAAAAACAGACAACCCAATCAAAAATTGGGCAGAAGACCTAAATATTCCAAAGAAGATATACATTTCTCCAAAGAAGATATACAGATGGCCAGGAAGCACATGAAAAGCTTCTCAACATCACTAATTATTAGAGAAACGCAAATCAAAACTACAATGAGGTATCACCTCCCACCAGTTAGAATGGGCATCATCAGAAAATCTACAAACAGCAAATGCTGGAGAGGGTGTGGAGAATAGGGAACCCTCTTGCACTGTTGGTGGGAATGTAAATTGATACAGCCACTATGGATAACAGTATGGAGGTTCCTTAAAGAACTAAAAATAGAATTACCATCTGACCCAGCAATCCCACTACTGGGCATATACCCAGAGAAAACCATAATTCAAAAGGACACATGTACCCCAATGTTCACTGCAGCACTATATACCATAGCCAGGTCATGGAAGCAACCTAAATGCCCATTGACAGATGAACTGATAAATAAGATGTGGTATATAAATACAATGGAATATTACTCAGCCATAAAGTGGAATGATATTGGGTCATTTGTAGAGATGGATCTAGAGACTGCTGTACAGAGTGAAGTAAGTCAGAAAGAGAAAAACAAATATTGTATTTTAACACATATATGTGGAACCTAGAAAAATGGTACAGATGAACCAGTTTGCAGGGCAGAAATAGAGACACAGATGTAGAGAACAAACGTATGGACACTAAGTGGGGAACGTGGCGGGGGCGGTGGTGGTGGGATGAATTGGGAGATTGGGATTGACATATATACACTAATATGTATAAAATGGATAATAAGAACCTGCTGTATAAAAAAATAAATTAAATTTAAAACTTTTTAAAAATTAAAAAATTAAGATAAAATTAAAAATCACCTTTGCAAAAAAACAAAACAAAACAAAAACACTTCAGCTATATGAGCAGGTAAACTTATTCCATCTGCCAGAGAAGCAGATTGGATCCAATTTACCTCTTATAAACTAATGAGTTTTACACTGTCATACTTATTTCATGGTGTAAAATTTATAAATGAAAGCAATGATGTCCCTGTGTCTGTCTATATACTCATGTCTGTCTATCTATCTATGTATGTATGTATCTATCTATCTATTTTCTATCTGTGTTGTAGATGTGTGAGGTTTTTCTATGTCCATATAGTATTGCCAAAATTAATTTATAGAAGAGATGTATTTAGTTGGTTTGAAGATAAGCACTTGTAAGGATTGGGCATTAACAGAACTAACCAAAATGCTTTTCAAATTCATGTGATTTGGAATAGTGTTTGGCAAATGAAAGCTAGTTTATGTTCACTGGTTTAATTAAAACAGGCCTTTAAAGCTATTAACACTGAATAATATTGCAGATAACCAACTTTTATTCTACCTGGATCTACTAGTCAAATTCACATCATCTCTCTTACAAAGTTTGTCAGAAAAATAACTTAGAATGAGGGCTGATTTTGTCTGACATCTCATAAATTTTTCATGGGTAATATAAACATTGTTAAGAGTAAGTGATAGTTGCAAACAGGATAAGAGTTTTCAGGTGAACTCTTTAGCAAATTATGTTTTATGTTATGTAGACTTAAAAATAGCCTCCAAAATCTTTCTGGTAACTTGAAACTTAAGAGTTTTGCTAAGTTATTTCCAAATAAGATAAGATAGTGGAACAATTACTGAATATAGGTTTATCTACTTCTGGCTTCCTATTTCAGAGAAACCAAAGATAAAATTGGGTTTCTTAGTAAACTTGTTTTGTGTCACACAGAGAAATTTTCTATGAAAAAGCATGTTTCTAGAAATTATAAAAAGTATTTATGGGTCCGCCAATCCACAGAATGTTAATATAAAAGACAGTTCATAATTGTTTACTTCTTTACTTTTCACTAGAAATTGAGGTTAAAATTTTTAATGTGTGTAATTAAAGCTACTAGAAGTAATAAAGAAAACAACTCTGAATACAAAGAATTTAGAATGTGTTTTTGGCTAAGAAAAGGTATGGCTAATGTATATGTATTTTTGTTAAGGGAAATGAGATTATTTTTTTTGAAGTAGAACTTCTGGTTTTGAAGGACAAACTAAATGTATACAAAATGTTGAAAAGAGAGAGGAAAGGAAAGAAGTTTACCTTGTGTAATCAAGCTGGCTAAAACTGAATAGATATGATAAGGGTGTTAAAAGTAAGCTTTAATATTAGTAATATGCTTATGTAAAACTAAAACTTGGTTTTATTTCATCTGCTAAAGGGACAAAGTATTTTGGATTGTTGGTCTGCTCTTAATAAGAAATTGTAAACAAAGCTTTTCTTTACCTTTTAAGCGATCTGCCTAGAAAAAAAAATATTTGTGTTTTATCAAAATAATTTCCTGTGTTTGCTGCCTTAATCAGTTCTTTGATTACTTAGGAAAACTGAATTTTCTTAATATTAAAAGGGCTAAGTTTTGTTAACAGATAATTGAGTAGTAAGGTTCATAATGATTTGTAATCCTATTTAGGCAAGTGTTTGAAAACCTTTATATATATATGTATATATATATACATATGTATATATATATATATATACACATATATATGTATATAAAGGTTTTATATGTATATATATACACATATATATGTGTATATATATATGTATATACATATATGTGTATACATATATATGTGTATATATATATATATATATATATATATAAATCAAATTCTAAATGAAATCTTTTTGACTGGAAGCTAACTTTGAAATTTTCCAGAGGATCCCTGGAATATTTGAAAAGATTTGTTCTCTCTCTTTATAAGAAAAGAAATATTAAACTAATTAGGCTTATTTGATATGTTAAGTTACATGGGAAGTGTTGTCAATAAGTGACGCTAAACTTCCTTTGATTATATTCGTGTAGATATATGCTATTAATACAATCTTGTAGAAATTGTGTTAAATTCCTAGAAATCTGGTATATCCTGGTATAAGGTAACCACTTGTAATTGTAGTTCTTATCTTACAATGTTGTATGACATCCTCTGGGATCCCAATAAAAGACAGGCAACAAGTAAACAATATTCTACTGCTCTTCTCTTACCTCCTAAAATTTCTGCATCAAAATTGAGGCTTACACTGAAAGAACTGAACCTGAATTTCAGAGAAATGTTCTAGTTGACTTTCATGCAAAGGTAGTAGCAACAGAATGTACAAAGATTGTGGCACAAATGGATGAAGTCCATCCTGCATCCTTAAAAATGGCCCCTCATTGCCAGATTTGTGCCATCTTGATGTCCCTGTAACATGGCAACATTCTGTTTCTGAATAAGACAAACTAAGATGGGTAAACAATGGCTGTAAATTAAACAAATAGTTGAGGCTATGAGAAACCAAAGCAACCTGGTTCTTCCTGGCTCCCTGACAAACGCCATTTTTGTTTTTTTGCATTCCATCACTTACCATAGTACATTTAAGGAAAAATATTTTTGTTCCTAGAGGCCCCAGAACTCCCGACTCTGGACCCTTTGAACACCTGCAGCTGGACTTCTGTCAACTGTCACTTAGTATGAGTTATCAATATGTTCCTGTTATTATATGTATGCTTTCCAAATGGCTTGAAGACTTTCCCTGCCACAAAAGCAATAATCTCACAGTGACAAAGAAGCTGTTAGAAAATGTCTGTCCCACCTGGGGTATATCTTTCATAATCTCTAGTGATTGAAGCACCCACTTCACTGGGCAAATCACATGAGCCTTAACAAAAACCTTGCAAACTTCTTGGAATTATAACTGTCTCTATCACCCTCAATTAGTGAAGAGAACTAAAGGAAAATCTCGATTCGAGCAGAACAAAACAATAACATGGGAATGAATGAACTGGTGAGAATGATTATAATTTTTATGAATTTGTGTTTAAAATATTGCTGGTTCTTTAATTTTTTCCCCAGATTTGAAACAACCTTTTCTCTTAAGCTACCTACAACTTGGTAAGATATACGTTAGTGAACAAACATAAAATATTTGCTTTTTCTCCGTACCTGGTCCCTCTAGAATTCAGAAACTGTCAGTGAGTATTCTTATTTTCATGCTGCTTATAACAGGACACAATTGGAAACACTGGCTATATTACTAAGACTCTGACTGAAATGATATTCCAGGTAAAGTCTGAAACTCTTTATAAAATGTGCCCACAAAGCAGTCTTAAAAAGAACTTTAACGGTCAATCACTTTTCTTGCTGTATTTATATAAATGATAGTGGCAAGTTTTTATACAAACAAATTATTTTTACTATAATTATCTTCGGTTAAACAATGGAGATAATTGTAGAGGATAAAATTATGTTTACACCTTTGTAGATGTTAGATTCTAGTCCTTTTGTCTCTGTGGTTCTGTTATATACCTGCAAATTGAATTGGATCCTGAATTCTTCCAGTTTCCTCAAATATCTGGCTATAATTCACGAAACTAACATTTCCAATTTTTTCCCACCCTTCTGATGTGGAATCACTAAGAACAGAAACTGATTAAATCTCCTTAAAAGGAGCTGTACCAGGTCCTTCTCAGTACCCGATGGCAGTGAAACTTCAGGGACTTGGTGTATATCTCACAGCTGAAAAAGGCTCCACCCTGATACCTGGTCTTGCACAAACACTGGAAACCTCCAAATCAAACTGATGAGGAAAAGAAGTAGCTGACATTGATGTAGACTACCTCCACCCAAGACACTTATCTCCTACTTTAGTTAAACATGAAATTCTTTCTTCTTTTCATTCTTTCTTTTACTCTGACATTGGCCTAGAAAGCTAATGCCATCATCTGTATTTCCTAAGTCACTTCTAAGAGGGGTAAATCTTTTAGAATGCTGGATTTGTTATCAAAGATTTCAATCGATGCATAATTATCTAGATCAGATTTGCCCTCATTGCATTCTCACCAGCAGCACTCATTTTTCCAAGGCATGAGAATGATTCTATTTCAGGATAGGAGATTCTCTTCTCACATGTGCTAAAAACCAGACTGACCCCTGGCTTGAATAGGCAAATTCAGTAACTCTTGAGAAAGAATCTATTCACAGCACCACCTTAGTGGGAGTAGTTTGTGCCGTGATGAAATTTATCCTTGTCTGTGGTGATTATCTTTCTCATTGGGACTATAAATGCCTAGGTGACTGGCACACAACTGGACAAAGCCTCTTAAGTTATCTAACTGTGCACCTAACTGTTCTAGAAAGAACCTATCAGGAGGCTTTTCATAATTCAGGGTTCACTTCCTTTGGCAGAGTCCTATTACCCTGGTTAGGGGTAAATGTAAATGAGGCTATGATCAGGAAGCTTTCCTTAACTCTTGGAAACACTACAGATTCCATCGCTAAGACACTAGCTTCCCAAGAAAAAAAGTCTTAGACTCTCTGGCCAAAGTCATTTTTGACAACAGAATAGCTCTTGATCATCTTCGAGCTGAGCAAGGAAATGTCTGTGTTGTGGCCACCAACACCTGCTACACTTAGATCGACACTTCTGGGAAAGTTGAAACTCAGTTATATAAGATCATCGAGCAAGTCACTTGGCTTAAAAAGGTGACTTCTTTAAGGGGGTCTTCCTTTGATTTGGGTCTCGGGGACCATGACTCCAAAGTGCGCTCCAAACATTGGGAATTGCTCTGCTTAGAGCTATCATAATAATCTCCTTAGATTTATAATCCTAGAGATTAGTATAATATCTCCTACATTCTCTCAAAAGCTTTAAATCCAAGTTTCCAGCTAATAACTTCCAAGCAGGTGATGTCCCTCAGACTGAAGTGTCATGAAAAGAATGAAGAGAATGACCAACTTAAAAATTGTGAACCTGAAGTGATGGCCTGTGCATGTCACATGGGTTTTACCACACCAGAGATCAACAAAGCTGCAGGCCAGTAGCCGAGGGTGATGTTAATGCCTTAACATATTATCACATCCCTCAGTTAGGCTGACAGTCTGATCAAAAGGGGAAAATTGTTAAAGACAAAAACCACAGGCCCAGGAAAACCACTTGTGCTAAAGCCCATTATACCAAACCTAGATTTAATACCTAACTTAACTGCAGTTTCAACCTTCCCCAGAAATGTAATCTTAATCAACTAGTTTAGAATATTTCTGGTCAGTACCAATGAAGTAATCTGTCACATGGGTCCTCCCCATCTCCCAGAGGAAGAAGAGGCAATCTGCATTATAAAACCATTGCCATTCCCTTCACCCTCAAAAGAAGCCCTGGCCCCAAATTATTCTTTCTTTTCTTTTGCAAATAGCTCCCTTGCCCCATCCTTCTTCCTATAAAAACCTTTCATTTTGTACAACCACTCAGAATGCCCTTCTAGTAACTAGATGGGATGCCGCCTGTTTCATGAATTGCCTAGTAAAGCCAATCAGATCTTCAGTTTTACTCATTTGAATTTTTGACACCTCTTATATCTATACCTATATCTTCTTTCTGTTGGTTCTGTTTCTGTGGAGAACTCTGACTAATACAGAAGATAAGATGGTTACGTGCGCCAGAATGGTAACAAAAGAGGTTGGATTCTAGATATATTTTGAGGCAGGAAAAAAATATTTTTTAATGGCTAGAATGTTGGTATGAATGTGAATGAAAGAGAGGAGTCAAGTTTGATTCAGAAGTTTTGGATGGAGCAACTGAAAGAATAAAGTTACCATTTACTGAAATGGAAAGACTGAGAGAGAGAATGAGGGGATAAAGATCTTGGTTTTACACATACTAAGCTTGATATGCTACTACTGAACGTCCAAGTGAGACTGAGTTGTCAGTTTGATAAACAAACCTAGAATTCAGGGTAGAGTTTACAACTGAAGATCAATATTTTGAAGTCATAGACTTTATAGCTATGGCCTAGATGAGGTGACCCAGGAAATGAGAATAGACAAATAAGAGAAAAATGTCTGAGCCCTAGACTACACAGTAGTTAATTAGTAAGGTTAAAAAATGGGGAGCATGCAGGAAAGAGATGGAGAAGGATTACTCAATGAGGTAAGTAGGAAACCAACACAGAGTGGTTCCCAAAGACCAAGAAAGATCATCAAAAGAGAGGCAATAATGGAGCATGTCGAGTGCTCTTGATAGGTCAAAATAATGGTGTCAGAGGGTTTTTTCTTGGACTTGACAATGTGGAGATAACTGGTGACCAGCCCAAGGGCAGTGTCCTTGAAGAAGTAGACAAAAAAACCTGACTGGGATCGTTTAAGGGAGATACTATGTTGTTTATGAAAACTATATGGATAAAGCTGGAAATAATTAAAAACGTAAGGAAAGATATACACAAAATTTAAGACAGTGGTAAACTTTTCCCTAGGGAAAATAATGAAAAGGGAACTAAAGGAACACAGGGGCATATAAAACAGAATTGGTAGTGTTATAATTCTTAAATTGGGTTATTCGGCTTCATAATATAAAATGTGTTATATACAGTCTTCTGAATGAACCTAACATAACACTACTGAAACTTAATATGAAGAAAGGGGATGGGTAGAATTGGAATCAGTGGCCATAGGCTATTCTTCCACAAAGTTTGTAGGGAAATGGGCTAGTGGTTGAAGGTGCTATAAAATGAAAGTCTTTTTGCCTTGGTTTTAAGAAGAACTTTATTAAATTATGCCTATACTGCTGGGAATGTAGAAGGGGGAAACTGATGAAGGAAGACAGAGAAAACTGGTGGAATCAGGGCTTCAAGTACCAGAATCCTGATTCTGTGCTGTCAAGAGTCACACTGCCTGTCTTTTACTACTGCTTGTTTCTGTTGGGCTTTATGCTATAGTAAAAGGCTTTCTCCAAGATGATAACTAACGGCAACAGCTTCACATCTTCCCAATTTAGCACACCTAGTAGAAAGAGAAATTTCTTCTCTTAACTTTCGTACATCAAGTCCGGAAAGAAATCTGACTCTTCCTACTTGAATAGTAGTCATTGATGGCTAAACCTAAGTTGCATGTCTACACCTGTTGCTAGGCAATGGTATCTATTAACGGAATATACTGTATGCTGGGCAGACAAATATAATAAATTATCCCAGTCTGCTACATCACTGAATAATTTCTAAAACAAACAGAAAACCACAACTTATGAAAATATTATGTTGTAATAACAGACGTAGCTGGGAAAACTGAGAAAGGAATTAGGGTCTGTTCTTGATGGTACAGGTATCTTTTACCTTCCAAAGTAGGTGTTCTTTTTTGTTTTGTTTTGTTTTCCTCACTAAGAGCAATGGGGTTGACGTGGAGATTGTTTCATTGGCAACTCTGTTTGATATAAGAATATGTCACAGATGAAGGTATGGTTTTCATAGAACTGTAGGGCAATGGGAGAGTTATTTTGGAATGTGAATATCTGAAGAGAATAGCACAGGGTCTTTGAGAAAATCCAGACTGTTGTATTGGAGCCAAGAAGAGAAGGGCAATATGATTTCAACGGTTACGTGTGGCAGTATCTTAGAAAGATACCTTTATAAAGAAAGGAAAAGATGTACATATATATATATATATATATATATATATATATATATACACATACATACACACACACACACACACACATACACACATAAGAAATGAGGAAAAAGTTTCATCTGGAGCATTATTTTTGATTTAGCTTCTTTTTTTTTGTTTTTTTTTCTTTTGCGGTATGCAGGCCTCTCACTGTTGTGGTCTCTCCCATTGCAGAGCGCAGGCTCATTGGCTATGTATGGCTCACGGGGCCAGCCGCTCCGCGGCATGTGGGATCTTCCCGGACCGGGGCACGAACCCGTGTCCCCTGCATCGGCAGGCGGACTCTCAACCACTGCGCCACCAGGGAAGCCCTAGCTTCTTTTTAATGTCATTTGATTCCCACTGATTACTGGCACAAGAACAGAAAAGATTTTCTTTTTGAAGCAGTTCAGATCTAAGCATCTTCGGAAGTTCTCTCAGAGCCAAGTGGTATCCTTTATCTCAGACCAACACAGCTAAAAATTAAGGTAAATTTATGAACTTGACAAGGAAATGCGACTGATTCTCTAGTGTGTACTTCCCAAATGCTAGTAAAACCTTATTTGAATTGTTTGCATATTCACAGGAAAATCCACAATAGCTACTTCCCGTCTTTGCCATTTGCCAGCTTTGCAATAGCTAGAGACCTACCCCAGGATATCTTCTAGCACCTCCTCTTTTCTTCCTCCTTCCGCCCTCTCTCCTGGCACCCACCGCTGCTCACCCTGTTCTCCCTCACCCCTTTCCCCCAACTGCACTCCCTCCGTTAGTTTGTTCTAACACTATCATGTCAAAGCTTTAGAAAGTTGAAAGCTGCAGCAAAGGGCACTAATAGTGTGAGTGGAAATATGGCTGCAGTAACTGAAGGGAAATAATAGAAGCCCAGCCGCCCGTGGAAATGGATTAGTAAACTGAAACTATAATCGAATTTGGGCTGCAAAGAATGTGATATTCCTCACGTATCATAATTTTGAATTGCAAATACAAGTCTCTAGGTTAACTCCAAGATCTATGAATTGGACAAACAATGTTAGTGGGATAAAAAGAAAATGGATACAAGTATAAGATAAAACAGTCAAGGGCTTCACGATCCCAAAAGGTTTTACAGCCTGGTTTACACACACTGTAGGTACACTCCAAAAGTAGGCTGATGGCCCTGCAGCTTGCACTGTAAAAAACTATTACGGAATCTTCTTTTAGGTTTCCTCCACCATTCATGAGGTTCTCTCTGTGAATACCTTCATTAAATGCCAAAGGCTTTAAGCTAATATATCTTGTTCCCATCCATTGCAAAATATTTCTGTTTATTTTTCCAATAATGCTGCTTTTGTAATAACACTAGACTATGAAATGTTGGGGGTGAGGGAGGAGAAATGAAACAAGAAAGAGAAAGGTCACACATTTTTTTAAGCCATATGGGATTTACGTTTGAAGTGTGTTTAGCGCAGAGACAAATTGTACATTTACCGCAAGTCACCGGGACTTAATGAGCTCCTAATGTGTCCCATAGTTCAAGGTTTTTCAGAACGGGCCAGTAACTTAGCAACCACAGCTAAACCTTGACAGGAATAATCATTATTTGTGTTGCAGCTTCAGGCTTCCCCACGATAGGTTTCTTTTTTCTTTTTTCCTTCCTGTTTTTTTTTTGTTTTTTTTTTAAAGGACCCCAGAACCAGGCAGAAAAGCTAAGGCTAGGAAGGGAGAATTTCCCTCCTGCTGCTTTAGGTCATAAATGGCATGATGGAAACATGGGCTTGGAGTTAAGAATTACTTCCCGGAGACACTAAGGAAGGTAATGGAAAAAAAGACTAGATATGGCCATTTCAGGTGAGAGCCAGATATGTTTGCTACCTCAATATTTATGAATTCAACATCTACAGTTTTGGCAATTCACAAATCAACATAAAATTCTCTGATGTATATAGAAAACAAACTCGCAGTTACCAAAGGGGAAAGGAGGTGGGGGAGGGAATAAATTAGGAGTTTGAGATTAGCAGATATAAACTACTATATATAAAATAAATGAACAACAAGGTCCTACTGTATAGCACAGGGAACTATATTCAACAAGCTATAATAGGGCTTCCCTGGTGGCGCAGTGGTTGAGAGTCCGCCTGCCGATGCAGGGGACACGGGTTCGTGCCCCGGTCCGGGAAGATCCCACATGCCGCGGAGCGGCTGGGCCCGTGAGCCATGGCCGCTAAGCCTGCGCGTCCGGAGCCTGTGCTCCGCAACGGGAGAGGCCAC